>NC_140590.1:1263371370-1263496370 GCF_964204655.1 Triturus cristatus
CAGAGAGCGCGAGAGACAGAGAGCGCGAGAGACAGAGAGCGCGAGAGACAGAGAGCGCGAGAGACAGAGAGCGAGAGAGACAGAGAGCGCGAGAGACAGAGAGCGAGAGAGACAGAGCGAGAGAGACAGAGAGCGAGAGACAGAGCGCGAGAGAGACAGAGAGCGAGAGAGACAGAGAGCGAGAGAGACAGAGAGCGAGAGAGACAGAGAGCGAGAGAGACAGAGAGCGAGAGAGACAGAGAGCGAGAGAGACAGAGAGCGAGAGAGACAGAGAGCGAGAGAGACAGAGAGCGAGAGAGACAGAGAGCGAGAGAGACAGAGAGCGAGAGAGACAGAGAGCGAGAGAGACAGAGAGCGAGAGAGACAGAGAGCGAGAGAGACAGAGAGCGAGAGAGACAGAGAGCGAGAGAGACAGAGAGCGAGAGAGACAAAGAGCGAGAGAGCGAGAGAGACAGAGAGACAGAGAGAGAGAGAGAGAGACAGAGAGAGAGAGATGGGTTGTCCAGATGAATATGTAGAAACTATAATGGTCATCCAACGGATAATATACCCAGAGGAGCCGGATTGGTTAATCTACTCATTGTAAGTATAATATAGTGAGAAAGGGGGTGTTGTGCACTACGGGTAAACAAGTGATCTTAGTGTCATTACTTGGAAGGCACTAGAGGAGTGTTTGTTCAGAACTTGGTGTCCGTTTCAGTGTTGGCAAACACACACGGGACGATGCATATGATGTGGTTGAATGACTCAGTTTTGAACACTCTTCCGGTTTCACTGGACGTTACACATGGTCACGTTGGTGGTATAGACATCTGTGTATTCTTTCTCCCTTGGGTGACTAACATTATTAGCAGCATGACTCCATAATAATAAAAATAGGCAACGTACACCTCTGTGACAGGGGATTTCAAGTTGTGTTCTAAATAACCATACAAATTGTACGCATGCCTCTTGATGCCAGTTTAAAAAAAAAAAAATCTTTTGACTTTTTACTTTTATGTTTGTTGAATACAGTGGCCCCTGAAGAAGGGACGGGGCCCCCAAATACATTATGCATTGAAAAGCTGAACCCACAAAACAAGAATTGCTGGATTGTGATATGTTATAAATAACATTGACATGTATACGAATATGCAATGTAATTGAAGAAAGTTGTGTTTGTATATATTTGTTGAACAAACTATTGATTAAATGGAGTATAGAAAAAAGCATGTGTATTATTGTACATTGTGTAAAAGGAATATTAAATACCATAGCGGTGTGCATGGGTTTTAGGTAAATTCTAACTTGAAAACATTTTTCACACAGGGATGTGAGCCAGTTCGACTCTTCACTTTTAGCTTCACCAAAACATGCAGGCTGTAGTGCCAGGGTGCATGTGTTTGGTGAGGGTTCTCGTAGGGGGCCATAATACATGCTGCAGCCCTTAGAGACCCCCTCTGGTCGAAATGCACTTGGTACCACTGGTACCTTTTACAAGAGCCAGAGGTGAGTCAATTGTGGAAACAAAGGTACAGTTTTGGGAAAGAACACAGATACTTGCTAGTCAGGGCAAGAATCCAGTGCACATTCAGTGAAAGCTGCATTCAAAGAGTATAAAGTAAGTACAGTAAAGAGATGTCCATGCATAGCAAAAAGGTAAAGGATACTTCAATAGCCACAAGTGGCCGGGAGGAGGGTGGGCGCATGTGAATCTACAGCACTACGTGTCACGAACAGATGCTTACAGGGTAAGTAACATAATCCGCTCAAGGCATGTGTATCTGTAAAGCGACGTTCATCAAAGTATAAAAAAAATCTGTGTTTTATTATAGATGAATAAATATTAGAAGTGATGTACAGAATTAAAGGTAATTTAATTATATTCTAATCAAAATTAATGTTGCTCCATTTTTTAATTAAAAAAGGTTTTTAAAATGTTAAAGTACATTTAGAAAGGTTTTAGTTCTAGATTTTGTATTTTAAATTAACATTTATATTTGTTACAATTTTAAATAATATAATTTTTAAGTCCCTACCTCCGTTAATTTTTGTGGGCGAGTGTTGAAGTACCTGTGAGTGGCCATGGGCAGCACTGGACTTAACCCCCCCGTGAAATGGATTATTTACTACAGTTCTGGGTCCTTTTTTGGTCGAAGCCTACCAGAGAACGTAGCACTCTGGCTTCAGTACCTAGTGGAGACATCCTGAAAGATGACCATGGACTGCATCAGACTCATTGCTTACCGTTGGCTGTGTGTTTTGACACTCACATTTGTTTGCTTTATTTATTTTAACCCATCTAGCTTGTCTTTGTCTCTCCTGTGGCGCCTGCTTCTCGATTATTTGGTTTGTCGTAGCCAGGATCATTTTTCTCTCAGTGTTCTACTTAGAAATGTTTTTCTTTGCACGCCATGTTGGAAAAGTACATTTGAAACTGCTGCAATCATCATAATGCATCGTGGTCATCTTGAATTGAGTTTCCTTTCATAGGAAACCCATCCACGATTGACTGCCATGGGAGTGGAATGAATATGTTCACATGCTGATACTAACGAGCATTGGCAAAGCCAATAGCTTCACTATTTAAAACTGAGAACTATTGACTTTGCAAGTGCATGTTAATAAATCCAGTGGCTGCAGGGTAATCCCACCTGAAGTGTGTAACCAGCCAATATGTCAGTTACAGATCTATCAATAATATTATTTCCTAAAATTATTTAAATTCCCTGTCTCCTTAATTTTCTATGGGAATGTGATGCTAGATTTACTCCTAGGATGTTCTGGAGTACATTTAGACATGTACCTATACATGTGTATTGCTTTGTATAAACATGTATTAAAATTGTTTTTTAAAATATAGATATTTGTTGGTTCTGCTTAACAAAAGTACATATTACTGCTAGATACATTATTCTATGTGTTTAACATGTATAAAAGTGACTGCATAAATAATTAAATCTTTTATCATAACTATTTACAGTTACTTCACTTCTGAATTACAAAAAAGTAATTTAAAGTACAACAAAACTTGAAAGTCTGAGTTTATTAAATGCATCTTTAATCTACATATACTACCTTCCTTATGCATATATGTACCTTCCATGTACTTATGTATCTATATATTTATTATTTTCTTCTAATTCAGCATATCCAATGCACTACCCTATTTCTCACCCTTTACCGCTCTCAATATAGCCTCTATCTCAACTCTGACCAATCTCCAAACTCCTTGTACTACTCTTTCCAATGCACTACCCTATTACTCACCCTATACCTCTATCATACTATCATCTACGTCCACTCTCTCATTCATCCCAAACCCCATACCACTACAATGATCACCAAAATAACCCTTTCTAGACTCTTCCCTACACTACCTCTCCTTGCATCATCTCATACCTCTTTTCTATTCAGATCTCCCAAGCAAGCCTTTCTAAATCCTTCCCTGACTTGCCCCGCTCCACCTCCATCTTACTCATCACAAGCCGCCTCCTACTGCTATGAGCTCCAAAACAAAAAAAACAAAAAATTTAAATTCTTCTATCTTCTTTCCCTCCACTATCCTTTTCAATCCAAATAACAGACTAACATGTCCACCACTCAAATTCATTTCATATTTCACTATACTAATTCACCACTAATCCTTTATGGGTTTCAGACTGGCCTAAAAAGAACTTCAACACCCCATCAGGGGTAGCAAGCGGTTTATAAATGCAAACCTTTTCCCTCTTCTATGCCTCCACTATCCGTCTCAATTCAAATAACTGACTTAAATATGCACCACTCAAATTACTTTCATATTTTCATGGTACTAATTCATCACAAATTTTGTATGGGTTCTGGAGTAGAGTGCTATTCCCCGAAAAAGCACGTCAACGCCTCGCCAGGGGTAGTAAGCGCTATATAAATGCAATTACAATACACTGTTTACCACCTCTGATTGTCTCCTTCTTTTCTACCACGTGTGCTCGCTTTTCTGGAACTCCTTTTTTCATTTTTTGTGCAGCACTCCACAAGAGTTCATGTTTTCCAGCCATTCCCTCAGTCGTGTACTTCTCTCCCCCTCTGCTTTTCACTTTCCTGTGTCTACAATGTTTTTTTGTTTGCTAACTGTGCTTCTCCTAAGACCCGCCCTCCATGTTTTTTCCCTGCCTACTCTCCCTTTCTTGATCTTCCCCCTGCCATCCTCCAGATCGATTTCTTCTGTCATCCCACACCTCTCCTCGCAACTCCCTAACTACAACCTGCTCATGTTTTTATTTTATAAAGCGCAATAATGCTATTGGCTTTGCCAGTGGGTCTTAGATGTGACCTACTGGCTTTGCCAATGCTGGTTTTATTTCGACACTGACGTGGTGTTATTTACAGCACCATCGATGGTGCTTGTTTTTCTTTCAAAGAAAGTATGCCAATCAATATTTCTAGGTGACAGCGCCAAGTGACTGACACACACTCTGACTTGAACATACATAAATAATCATCCATGGCTGGCAAGAGATACTTATCGCACGTGCGCACACTTACAAGCGCGAGCAATGTAAACAAAAGGCCTCAATGAAACACAGTGGGCATACAAAGGGGGCCGTAGTTTAGGTGCAAATTGCCTCAAATTCAACAGGGAGCATGTTTCATCACGTGACAATAATACATACAAGTCTAAAATGCTTGTTCACAATATATGCGTGCACTGCTCCTTCTTGCTGAGGTTACAAAGTCATGCTCAGAATTGAAATGTTAATGTTCCCATAAAATGTAGAAAAACTCCTCAGTTAAAGACAGTCATGGATGGGCTAGTGGGGATATCGAAGATGGGTGCACTGTAAGTTTGGCGATAGCTCATCTATTGTCAAGGACCACTCTGCAGCAACTTACGGCAGCCACAGCAGATGAAATACAGTGTTAGTCGTCCTCATTCTGTGACATGTTCGCCATAAACATGTGCGAATGCAGCATCCAGTGCCTATGTGCGGCTGGAGATGCACTACTCTTGCAAGGACATCATTCATCCCCTTCACCTGCCGCTTCAACATGGAATGATTATGTGAAAGCTGACAGTAAAGTAGGCAAAATTACATCATTCACAATTATAACAAACATACGCCCAACAGTTGTTTTGTGGGCAGAGGACAAATGTGAATGCATGGAGTTAAAAGCAAATACCTTAATTGAATTGTAATTCTATTCACATAGAGCTTTCTACACCCGACAAGGCATTTAGGTGCTTCATGGCGTGTAGCAAGTTATACAATAGGTATGAGCAATTGCCCAATTCAATGTATAGTGTGCTGTGGGCTGATTCAAATTGTAATTGGCAATCAATCAAAGCAATGCCTGAGGGGAGCTTAGATGTGTTACTTATGTATCCATTTTTATTGCAAGATGATGGCATTCAGTTTAAACTGTCACACCAGACCAAAATTCTTCCCCTCTTTTGCCCTTCTCCCAAAAGGTACACAAGTTTACAGTTGAATATCTTGTCGTTCAAGTGAACAGGAACAGCAGATGCTTTTCTGTTTGTATGTAAACGTGCATGTAAATGAGCATTACCAGTCACAATTCAAAGCAAATTATTTAGGTCTTATTACGATGCATTGGCCCAGATGTTCAAATCTGCTTCTGGCATGATCATGTATGAGTGTTCCTGAAGTAGATAAGTAGACATGCATACATGTGAACAATTCCTCCTTCTCTTCCTCACTACTACCACGTCAAAGGTTTCCACCAGCACTTTCGCCACTGCCTAGGCCCCCACCTCCATTCCCAACCCCTCTTTAGTTCGATAAATGGAAAAAGTGGAGCCCATGTCATTCTGTAGGTGTGCACATACAGGATTATTGCGGTTTTCTCAAGTAACATCACCAAAAAGCATTGGCAAACCCAAAGTTTAACAAGGCAAGCTTTGCCAATGCTTGTTGGCAGTAGTAACTATAGACGTGCAGTGTGTGAATGGGAGTAGGCTTACTCTTTTGTGGGTGGTACATGTCCCTCCCTATATCCCTCACTTAACCCTCCTTATTCCTAAGGCGTCTCCCATTTAGCCATAGTTATTCCCCATTTTCCTGCAATTCCCCCATGTCCCTTCTCAATTTACTACTAAAAGGTGTACCTACGTATGCTGAGACATTGCAGTCGGGGTGGAGTTCGACACATAGGCCTTCGCATGTAGTTTGTGAATAGCATTTTGTAGTACCTTTGTAGTACTACAAAACGTACTACCATGTGCATTTTGTGTACAGTTCCCAATATCTTTTCAAATTAAGAAATGTTTACTGAAAACAAAGTAAACATGATTGTACTAAAAAGAGAATAGTATTTAATTATATTTTCAGGAATACAAGATTTTGAAGAAAGCTAGCTGTGCTTTCGTACAAAGAAACTGCTCCCTAAAGACAGAGCCAGCCTACATTGTCCCAGTTTAGAGAGGATCTTAGGTGAAACCAGGGTGGTTTAGAAATTTTACTAGGTGTGAACATGGTAAACAAAAATAACCAGGTAGGAGGTCGAAAACGACTCTGGATACACTGCATATCAGTCAAGGGAGGAAGATTGGATCACTCTGCTTACAAAACTAGAGAAAATAGTGAGCAGGAAGAGATACTTACAGGATCAAAAACCAGCATGCGGCACAGGAGATGAACTGCCTCATGGGTAGCTTCTCCTGACAGCATATAGAGTACGGATAGCGATGGCTGCGAATAGAAAGCAGAACAGAAACAAACTGGTTAGGGCCAACAGAGGCATTGGTCAGCTTGACGCATAGACTTCCTTTTGGTATTTGCAACAACTTTAGTCAGACCATTAGAAAAGTTCTACATTTAATGATCCCAAGTTATCCTGATAATGAAAATCATCAGGATTCCTTTATAACACTTACCCAATGAAATGGCTAATGTTAAATGAGAATCTGTGAGCACCCTGTATGACCTACACCAAAGTAATTTGTTAGCTGTGCAGAAGCTGTCACTGGTGCACACATAAAGACCTAATTCCATCAGATTGTCGACAACTTTGATGATGATAAATATCCCCCTCCCCCACACTCCTTGTGAAAAGGGAACTGCAGACACAGCAGGCAATCAGCACAGTTCATGTGTAGAAATGATTCTGCTTTTGGTTGTACTTCAATTGTTGAACAGTTTATCAGTGGGTAGTCCGTGTGTGAAATATTCTCTACATCCCTGCTTAAAACCTCAAACCTGTTCCACTGTCCAAGTCAACAATTCATTTACTTTTCTTGCAGATTTTTCAGAAGGAGGGATACAAAGTGTTCTCTTACCGGCTTGTGTGGGGCACGGAGGATGTGAGCTCGAGCCCCCTCGCAGGCAGTTCGCATTGCATGGAGTGGTGGTGTGCCCAGCAGATCTGTGATGAGGTCCAGCTATGAGAGAATGAAAAATGTGAAGAAAAAACTGGCACGTGGATGAATACTACCCATGCAAAAAACTGATTTTTTTTCCTCCTCTCTACCAGACGCAATTGATCCTGAGATACTGTACTCTTCAAAGCTGGAATGATTTGCACCCACCGCAAAACTAGTTTGTCCCTTGGTTTCACACTTTATGCTGCTCTCCCTTTTCTCCCACATATCAAAACAAGAAGGCAAAATCTACTAATTTCTAATTCCACCCCTCCCCCCACAAAAAAAATATGGCACCATATACCCATGATCTATTAAAAAAGTGGACCATTTGGGAGTTATTAAATTACTTAATTTCAATAATACACCATTGACAGGTCATAGTCCTCTTTAGCACCGCATAAAGCGGTACTGCACCAGGCTATTTCATTCTACAGATAGATCCGACATTAACCCAATTCTTCGCAACCTTATCAGATTGCCCAGAAACCAGTATAAAATCTGCTGGAGTGTTCATTGGGCCATCCATGGAAACAGCATGCTATATCTTGCTGATGTTCTCAACATGTCTGGCATTCAAAAGTGTCCAATAAGTCACAAAATTATTCCTAAAATAAATACGATCAGAACCTCAGCAGCTCAAATACAATACTTCTTTGATGTGGACTCCACAGCCTGGAACTCTCTCTCCCTTTTGAAGAACTCTAACACCACTCATCACTTTCAAGAAACAATCAAAAGCCCATCTATTCATACACTGTCGCCTCTAATTTCCCACAGTGAAAATAAGAACTAAATCATGAAATGCAGACTTCATCACTGCAATGTTAGTTTGTAACTTGTTTTACTCATTCCTGCACCTCAAGGAAATCATTATTTGCTTGTGGAAATGTTTCTATATAAAGACCCCCACACACCATCTCGGTACAGATTGCGCTATATAAATACTATTATAAAATAAATGGGTAGGACTGGATCCACAGTTAACGATACAGCTGTATGCTATCTTACACTGCAGTACCAACTTCTACGGCAAACTAGCTTCAGCCGCCACAACACATTACAAACAAGCATTGGCATAGCCAATAGGTCTCGCCTTTCGACCTTTTAAGTGTTTAGCTAGAGCTATTGGCTATGCCAATGTGGTAAAGTTATGTTGTAGAAAAGTGTGGCTGCTGTCTAGCATATTAAAAAATTGTAATAAATAAAAGTGTTGGTTTCTCTGGTCCACTTTGTAAATGGAACCCTTGACATTGTCCTTCTGGCTTCTGCTTGTTACAGTACACTGGTGTACATTAGTGTAAAAATTGGTGGTGCAACAGCAAAATTAAATATTGTCTGTTGAAGCGCTCCATTACATTGGATTGTGGCTGTTCTTGCCCTACTCATCCAATTCTGCAGCCAGTGCACATATTTTTAGTCGCCATCATGGTTTGTTTATTTAATTTATGTATTTTGTTGTGAGAGTTTATTAACATTTTAAACAGAGTATTGACAGATAGTTTTACTATTTTTTTTAACGTGTGCTTGGATTTTCAAGTTTAAATTATGTATTGTGTACTTCTGGATACGTGGCACATACATCAATGCAGGCGCACCACTTTCAAAGAGGTCGAGAGGTCACCACATGGCTACGAGGCCATAAACTGGCCTTTTATGGCCAAGCAATGGGAAAGGAGGCAGGGAGCAGGACGTGGTGAGTGGTGTGGGGTTTAAAAAAGCATTGGTTTGTTGAAAACAGCAACTACGGAAGGGGTAGGGGTGTAGTAAAGACAGCTGCAGATGCACTGGTTGCTACATGTCCCTGTGTAATGTAAGTGGTGCTCATGCAAAGCACTTCAGTCCCTTCGGGTCGAGTTTGTTTTTTGGCCTGTAGATTTATATAGCGCACACTTGACCCGAAGGTATCTGAACACTTTACATGAGCACCACGTTACACAAGGACACATTCATTATTTGGTAGGCACGGGGAGGTTAAGTGATTTGCCCAGAATCACAGGAAGTTGAGCCGACGCAGAGGCCCGAACCTGGTTCCCCAGCTCCAAAGTAGGCAGCTCTGGCCCTAAGGCCACAACCTCTCCCCAGTTGGTGCTACGTGAATGCCGAAAACGTTTAGGTGAGGAAAGGTGCCTGGTATTAAGGCTCTGAAGTGGCCTAAGCACCGTTTAGAGCTTTATAAAACTCCTAACGGACAATTATAAAAACTGGACAGTGTGCCCTCCAGATTAGAAGTCCACAACTCCTATGTCGTGACATCCTGATTTCCTCATCTGATTTCAACAAATTTTCCCCTCTACAAGCTTGTGCGCACTGCACCTCGTATCTTGGATGTACTTTTCTCAACAAGATGTACTGCATGACTCACTCCGCTGCTCCTCGAGTCTGAGTTTATACTTAGTCCAAAACTCGCCAGTCCTGCAGACCTTTGTGTCAAAACCGAAAGCTGGTTGCACTAAAAGCAACAAGCATGTACAATAAATAAAAATTAAAAAAAACACTAAAATCAGCAAGTCACAAAAGAGTTATCCAGCTGCAGCACACACGAAAAATAACCAGTTCATAGAGTACCAGTGACTCAAAGGCACCTACTTCTCTAAGTAACTAAAACAAGGTTTTTTGTTTTTAACTTATGTGGGAGATGGCAGGCTCCCCACAATGCCAAGCCCGTGCATTGTCTAGTTTATTAGGCAGCATTTGGTGGGAGAGCTGATACAGACAATTAATCCGTGACACTGCAGTGCCCTCCCCTAGCCCCCGGCCCCACCACACATTGCCAAGTCTGCACCAGGGCTCGAGCGGACAGCTACATGCATGTGCAGCTAAAGGGGACTTCTGGGGGGCAAGGAGGGGGTGAATGGGCCGGCTCAGGCCGAGTCCGCTCCTGTGTAGGCGCTCAATGACTGAGTGAATTTTACAGCACTTAAGCAGCGCAGAGAACTGCCCTCTGAATGGGCCAACAGAATAGGAGCAGGTGGCGGGGCCGAGGGAGGCAGAGGGCACTCTTTATAGAAAAGTGATCGTTTGTACACATGAAAGCTGGGTGTCGCCCCGCATCGGCTTCAAAAGGAAAGGGCATGAGAAAAAGTCCAGGCGGACCCGACAAATGCGACCCTCGCCGGGTCTTAACTAGACGCCCAGAAGCGAGAGAGGCCACAGAGAGCTATAAATGAACTCAGATCTGGATTAAAACATATTGTGGGTGTGTGTTCCCTAAAAATCGGAAGTTGTCGTCGGAGGCGTAATGGAACAAGCAGCTGCAAAAGTGAACGTGACCGCCATCTCAGGACTTTTTGTGGAAACTCGTGCATGCACTGCACTGTTTCCAATCAGCCCTCGTGCAAGTACGGCGTTCACCTTGCGGGAGCGAGCAGCGGCGCCATCTGTTTGCAATTATCGCGCTCGCTCCTGCAAGGTAAACGCCGTACATGCACGAGGGCTGATTGGAAAGAGTGCAAAACATGCATGAGTTTCCACAAAAGCCCGGAGTCATTCCTAGAGGTCACTCCTAAGCAGCGCTTGCGCGCTGCATAGGCGAGACCTACAAAGGGAGCAGGAAATCAAATGGCACACTGCTCCAACTGCAAGTCCACACAGAATCCAGCTCCAAGAATGATCTTTAATCCTGATGATTTATGCTACCTAGTGGACTCACATAATGCAGTCAAACGTACGCATTTGTAGGGGAGCATAAACTAAAGCATTTTGCTTATGCTTCCATACAGAGCAGGTTAAATGCATTTTTGAGGTTGAAAACAATTTATATACATTCTTACAAGAGCAACAATTAACAAGGACAGTGCAGGTGAAAGCAATACAACAATTAAAAGAATAATTCATACCAACCTTCAATAAAGTACAAAATACTATCAAATATAATACATGGGGAGACAAAGGATAAGAAAAACTCAAAAAGATTTGATAAACTGCACTAGAGCATAACTAAGTACAGAAACAGGATAAAATGCATGAATGCAACTGATTGTCTGTCCCTGCCCGCGCGGATTTCCATCACTTATCGGCCACGGCTGGGGTGGGACTACATCGTGCTCTAAAGCGCCAGGCGCTCCCACAGCATGGGAAACACGACTAAAGCGCCCAGGCCAAAAGTGGGACCATCTGCGCCTGGCCAAGGCTGGGCTGAGCCGCCCCTCTGTGCTTTCGACCGGAACCAGTTCTTGCTGCTCATGACACCATCTTCTTTTGAAGGTAAAGTCTGATGAGGAAAAGGAAATCTGCAATGTTGCCAACTAAGGACCATCCGTTAACTGCTACTATCACAAGTTTTCTTGTTATGGGAGCGCTCAACAGTGAAATCGAGTTTATAGAGGAGAGGCTGGGGGCCACAAAAAAGCTCTGTTAAACTAACTCATCTACAAGTACTGGGGTAGATTTCCTGCATCATGTCATAATGGGAATAATGAACCCAATCCTAAAAGCTCCAACCCATGTGTATTCAACTGTAACTTGGTGATGGACTGTAATAACACTCAGAATGACTGAAGAAATTGCAAGCTCTAACCCACCAGAAAAATCTAAAAGTAATAATAGATCCATTGTAACATAACCTCACAGACTAGCAAACACCACAAAAGCTGCTACTTTACCAGGGACCACTGTGGTCACTCTGGATGGCTGCAGGAAGGGTTCTACTGGGGGAGAGCCTTCACATGCCACGTTTGTAATTGTCCTTGAGCGAGCCTCTGGCTGTTCTTAAAAATACAGACCCTTCACTCTAAACTCTGGTTGCACAAGAACACTTCATGACGGCTGATAACACAAGCCCCATTACTGGTTTGAAAACACAAAATGCTGGAATCCCTTGTGACGGAACTAATGCTGAGTCAGGGGATGGCAATAGGGGCAACAAGGTACGCTTGAGTCTTACCAACCTCGATGCATTGTGTAAGAATGCCCCAAAAAAATATATATCTGCTACCTCTGTAGGAGATCAATTGAAATCTGCCCGTTGCCCAGCTGATAGGCCAAACCAGGATAGATGGAGACAGAAACAGATGAGTTTGAGAAGAGCTTCACAGCTACCACATGAAGCCCCCCGCTGGTTATAGTTCTAAAAAGCGTTCCACCCCTAAATCTTGACAGAGGCCGAGTATTACCATCAGCTAAAAAACATAAGATAGTACACTGGCTGGCAAGATCAACACATATGTATAGCTGTGAAACCCTATTTAGAAACATAATTAAAGTGCAACAGGTTTGTTGGGTTGGATTACAACCCAAAAGAAGGACCTGGAACTTTGTTGTCATCAACTTTAGAAATTAATTTGTTGTGGGGTCTCTGCTGAAAAGTCTGTCCTCAGACCGTTTCCCACAATTTCTGAAACCTCTGTCTGTGGGGTAATGGGATGTGATGAGGACTACAACCATTTTAAGCAAGCATAACCTCTGCGGAGATATTTTTTATTCCATTTTGAATAATTACTCTTTTTCTCACTATCCATCTTGCAGCTTAGGTACAGCTAACAAAACATGCAGCTGAGCACATCTACCACCAAGCAAACAGTACTTAAAAAGAACAAGGGTATTTTACGTAAGTGGACTGTGGCTGACTCCGGGCTGTATTGGAGTAATTAGTAGAGAGAAGAAGGGAGCAGGTAATGGTTTGCTAAGATAGTGAACTAAAACCCAAGCATATATTGCAGGCATGTTTGGTTCAATCTGCGACACTGTCACCAATAATTTCACAACTGCCGGTAAAGCCAGAGAGCCTAGGCCACAAAGGTGGTTGACAAATTGTCCAGAGGCTCTAAGAAATCTTATTTGAGCCTGAAACAGGTACCCTGGGACAGGGAGTTGGTCAGAGACACTAGGTAGAATAATAAACAAGCAACTCTGCACAGGAAGGTGGCCATTATGCATGAAGCCTGGGAAAAACTGCATGAAGCTAGCATAAGGAATAATCCTGGACTGTTCTGGAAAAAAATTATGCCCCCTACTTTGGAGATCATCACATCACGCTTATTGATGGCACTGTTTTACAAAATAAATGGTTGAGCGTTTTTCCATGGAATATGGTAGTCTTATTGAATCTGATAGTCATCCTGAGACCATATTAAGTAAAGCATTTGGGCATGGTATGGAGTTAGCACCATCCATTTATAAGGAAATTAGACACACACTGGAACGGATTGCTACAAATAAAACCCCTGGTTATGATGGTGCCAGTTGATCACTTTTAGGATAATCTTGTTCTATGGGCAGCACTACTAGCAAATATTTTTGGGCAGTGCTATTGTTGATGGCCCACCGAAAATCATGGTCAAACTCCAACATAGACCCTATGTTCAAAAAGGGCGATAGAGAAGATCACCAACGTCCTCGCCTGATTTCCTTAATCGATACGAGTAAACTTGTGGTTAGTAAATACACAGAGGCAGAGTGGTAGTCTTCATCTAGCTTTCATGGATTTAACCTCCGCTTTTAACTGTGTGGCTGGAGGGAAATTATGGAATAAAATGCTAGAAATTAGCATGGAGACAGTAATTTCGATCCCGGTGGCACCAAGATGTGACAGGATGCATAAGGCATGGCATGAATGGAGAAGGCACTGTTTCGTTTAAAATGAAGCGTGGAGTGATGCAAGGGTGTGCATTGGCACCATTCTTATTCTGCCAATATATTAATGACCTTGACAGACGCCTTAATCTTGGGGAGGCAGATACACCAAGGGTGGGCTCTAGGAAGCTCCCTGACATGCTCCATGCAGATGACTGGGTACTAATGTCAAGTACTGGTGTGGGCTTACAAAAATTGTTAGGTTTGTTCTATTTAGGAGCGATCTGTGCTTAAAGATAAATACTGCCAAACTGCAATTTATGGTGGTAAGGTTTTCCTGGACCAACTAGAGGCCATGCAACATTAATGGGGATACATTTTTACATGTCCCAACTTTCACCTATTAGGCATCCCGTTTGGCACATGGTCACACTTAATCAAGGCCAGGAAGTTACGTTTTGATGAAACCATTAAGGCTCTTTTCAGATTTGCAAGGAAGCTGGGCTCAAAACCTTTGGATGCTATGATTAACATCTATACTGCACGCTGTTGTTCTACTGTCATTTATGGAGGTGGGGTCTGGGGATACTGTAATGCATCCAGTCTACAGGCTGATGAAAATCTATTTTTGGGAAGGCTGTTTGTCTGTACCAAACAGCCTTCCTATATTTCTTTGCCATACAGAGTTAGGTATAGTGACTTTAGAAGGTCATGTTAAGTGAGCACCTCATGTTATGGCGCTCAATCTGGGCTAAACACAAAACCTCTCCCAATCAAGACATATTCCATGGCTTTACGTCTTGATAATGCAAGCAGTATCCCGCAGCCAAGATATGCAAAGGAGTAACTTGTCATTGCTAGGCAGAGCTGATTGTTAACATAATCCACACTGTATTGCCACCATTTCTAAAAACCAGCTGAAACAAGACTTCCTAGCTGTATGCAAAAAAGCAAAGAAAAAGTACAATAATGGGAAACAAGAGGATGTCTGGTTACCTCCCTCTAGTTACTATAGGTTCAATGGAGCCCTCTCTTTTGATCCTATTTCGGCATTCACAGAGATTTTATCTGTTATGGTTCAGGATTAACATAGCCCGCCTTCTGGTGCCAAATCCTAGCAATGCATATTGTGATTCTTTACCCGAAACTTGGCCTTGTGACTCACGCTCAAGTCAGACTATGTTGCACTTTCTCTTTTTCTGTAAATTATATACTGCATCTAAGAAATAATTTTAATTCTGCTGTTGAGGTCCTTGAACATTAGAAGATGGAAGCTGCTCTGTTTTATGTACAGCTTTTACAGACAGAATATATTTGTATGAGGAGTTACAAATTTATCTCTGCAGCCGCGAGATTGAGGAACTTGGTGAGCAAACCGGTCATATAAAAATATTCACATTGGTACTAGGCACCTTATGATTTTAATTAAATGAACGGGTTGCCTGGCTGAATTTACGATTATTGTGAACACTCTGATTCTAGGTCACGACTCAGAGGAGGGGATTATGCCACAATTTCTTCATTTATTTACAGAGCAGCCCTATTTAAACATGTGTAATAATTTAACAGAAAACACGGTCCAATCAGGACCCACTCAAGCCTCCGTCTGCCTATGCTCGCCCTCTTTCTTCGCTGTTGAGTCGAGATATGTATGGGACCTCGGTCCCCTGTTTGAGTTCACGCTCGCTATTGACGATATTGCCTTTGTTACTATGTTTTTCTCTTGCATGCACATTGTAATTGTTGCACTTGGTGCTAGGTAGCGTCCACAGAAATGCTCCATTGAATGTGAAATCTTAAGGCTCTTTGGGGGGCCAGTTGGAAAACGTTGGCAGGGTGAAGAACATCCCAAAATGAAAAGGCGTCACAATACCAATTTGCCTGGGAATAAGGTGGTACAAGTCGGCTGCACCGAGAAAGCCTGGAGCGCATCCGCTCTATGAGCTGAAGTAACTTCAATGAAGAGGAATATGTTACTTACCCTGGAAGCATCACTTTGTTGCATGTAGTGCTGTAGATTGACATGCTGTGCAAACTCCTGCCATCTAGAGTACGGCTCGGACATTGCAAGTTGTTTTTCTACATGAAAGTCTTTCTAGTCACAAGGTCACGGCAACTCCTTTTCTAGGTGTTATTGAGCATGGCTACTGACTCCATTGTTTGATTGGTTTTCGCCCAAAGGGATAGTGCAAGTAAGGAGTAGTGTGTATAGATCAAAAGAGTGACCATATAGTAGAAAGTAAAAAGTCCTGCTTCAGCCAGTGGTTCAGAGGGGAGGAGGTTGGGAGCATCTGAATCTACAGTACTACATCCAATGAATAAATGCTTACAGGGTAACATTTCTTTCATGGCAAGTGTAGCTGAAGAAATACATGCTGTACATATACTGAAAAGCATTAATTGAGGAATGCAGTGGTTAACCAGTGAATGAGACAGAGGTTTGAATGAAAGTCCTAAGGACAGCTTGCTCAGGCAGAAGGGTAGGGCTCTTTTAGCTTTAATCTAACAGGTCAGGATGAACCTCATTTTCCACCTGGAAAATTCCACCTTTGAAATGCCATGTCCTTTATGTGGTCTGGAGAAAGCTACAAACTGTTGTGACAAATGGAAAAACATGATTCTATCAATGTAATACATAAAAACATGTTTAACACCCAGAGTGGGGAGTGCTCTTTCAGCCAACCGGGTCAGGACATGGGAAAAAGTCTGGGAGCTCTATAGATTGATCAAGGTAAAAGACCGAGAACCCCTTGTGTAAGAACTTGGGATTAGTTCTGAGAGCTACTTTATCCTTGTAGACTTGGATAAAGGGCTCCTGATGTGTGAGGGCTTGCAGATCTTTAATCCGCCTTCGTGAAGTAACTGCGATAAAGAAGGCAACCTTCCAGGAAAGAAATTGAAGGGGGCACGCATATATGGGCCTAAAAGGTGGACCCATGAACCTCCACTTCGAGAGGTAAGTAGGGATCTTGGGGGTTGGTTAGGCACCGTCGGTTGGACCACCCAAGGCCGTGGGGCGTCAGATGCCTTTTAGGGTCGGATCTTGTTACCAGCTCCTGGTGCGGTTGGGGGGGATCTTCCGGTGTGAGGCTGCAGGCATCGGCTGGACGCTTGAGGCATGTCGGTGGTCGCCGGATCTCTGGTCAGGATCGCCTGGGGGACCTCCTCCTATTCTTTGTGGACTGGGGAAAGTGTTTCACTGCTTTGAGTTGAGGATCGACCCTAGAAAGGGATGCATTTGTAGTGGCTCCAAGGGGGATTTTGTGCCATTTATTGTGAACACTAGTGTGTGAAGGAGGGAGACTGTGGCCAGAGTGTGGGCCAAGCATTCTTATCTGCTTGCACTCTATCAGCCAATTGTCGAGGTAATGAAATATGTGGATTTATGCTCTTTTAAAATAAGCAGCTACAACTGTTAAACATTTTGTGAAAACCCTTGGAGTTGTGGTGACCCTGATGGATAGGACCTTGAACGGATAGGGCAGACCACTTACAATGAATCATAGGTAGCACCGATGAGCTGGATGAATTAGGATGTGAAAATAGGCATACTTCAGTTCTAAACGTGGCATGAAATCGGATTGCTGCAGTAGAGGGATGACATCCTGTAGGGTTACAATGTGAAAGTGCTCTAACAATGTACCTGTTGAGAGGACGGAGGTCGAGGATTGGTCTGAAGGAGCCGTCTTTCTTGGAAATTTAGAAAATATATTGAATACACGCTCTTGCCCCAAATGTTGCTGGGGTACGGGCTCTAAGGCTCCTTTGGAGTGAAGAGCCTGAACTTCCTCCTGTAGACGCTTGAGATGTTCCGGTCTGAGGAGGGGTGTGATGGTTGGGGGTGGGGGTGGTGGTGGAGGGGGTGTTGCTACAAGCTCTAGACAGCAGTTGTGCCCTATAAAAGAGAGTGCCCATTTGTCTGTGGTGCCCCCAGGCCCCCCCCCCCCGGACAGTTGTTGTATGATCGGGGTGGGGGATCCTGAGTAAGTCGTTTTTTGGAGCTTGGCGGTAGTGAATCTGCCTCAGACCTTACAGTTGTTACCCCTAAAGGAGACCCTTGAAAACACTACCTGCTAGTTGTTGACAACCCTGCTGGTGACTTTGGTATGAGTGGAAGGGTTCTGGTGAAATGGTCTTGATATCTCCCCTGTATTGGTGCTTACAAAAGGACTCTTTACCAGAGGGAGTCTTCAAGGCGCCCATGGTCTTTGTGGTCTCTGTGGCCTTTATCTTTTCAAGCATTGTGTCCACCTGAGGCCTGAAGAGGTTGAATGGCAGGTTAACAAGGTGCTGCTGCACCTCAGACTTCAAACCTGACACTTAAGAGTGAGGAATGGCACGACAAGATGGTGGAGTTGGACGTGCTAGTATCTGCCGCGTCCAAGGCACACCTAACGCTGGCATTCAATATAGCCTTACATTCCTCAAACAGCTGTTTCACCTACTTCTACAGAAGATTTAGCAAGCACACCTCCATTTCCTCCCACTGGGCCCTGTCAGAACAAGATAGGAGTCCCACTGAGTTAGCGATGCTCTAGTCTTGACTACTAGGTGCTGGTTTTCAACTCTGATGGTGCACAGAGGCTCCTAATCAGACCTCACTGCCAGTGCTTTCCCCCCTAAAATAAGTCAAAGTCTAATTGCAACAAACTTGGCACGCACTTTAGCACCTCAATATGTAGGGCATGGTTACTAGAGGGTCCCTAAGGGCTGCAGGATGTCTACGCAAGGGACCCACTTACAAATTGCATGCAGACTGCCATTGCAGACTGCGTGTCACAGTGCAAACCATAAGTGACAACACGACATGGCACACTTACAGTGTGCTGTCCCAAGTCACTGCATGCAATATATGTAAGTCACCCCTACAGCAGACCTGGTATTCCTAAGGCAGGGTGCATTATATTACATGTGAGGGCATATCTGAATGAGCAGATATGCCCCTGTGCCGTCTAGTTCAATTACTATATAGTACCAGTGAACAGGGAAGCCATTTTACGTATATGTACTGGGCACTGGTTATTCCGAGTTCCCCAGCTACATGATGGCTTTACTGAAAGCTATGATGTTTGGTATCAAACACATTGTTTTAATAATTACATACTATTGCCAGTACTAGGTTTATTAGGACATGTACCCAGAGGGCACTTTAGAGGTACCCCCTGAAAAACCTACCAGTGTCTAGTGTGCTGCCTGACATGTATCGTCCAGCCTGCCACCACAGACATGTTTCTGACCCACTGCAGGTGAGAACCCACGCTCAGATTCCAGAAACAATACTTGCTCTGGAGGAAGGTGTTCACATCTCCTCCAGCAGGATGGCTAGTGATTTAGCATGTCAAGATCAGGGGCACCAAAGCACCTGCCGCCTTTGATATGCGACCCCTGCTTCCCCCAGACATGGGAGATGCCACCCCTGCCCTGAGGTCCATGTGGCACCAGGACAGGCGGGAAATTAGATAGTCAGAAGGCATGTTACACTGTCAGGCTCGTCAAACCCTCTAAGGTTCTGCACATATTTCTGCTTTCTGTGATTAATGGGGCATGGTTTTTGCATGCTTGTTCACGGGTAGACGCTATGTGAAGCACTTTTGCATTCCACGATTATTGAATAACATTAATGGAAATACTGTTATTTCCATTAATGTGTATGTTCAACTGGCACCACCCCGAAATACTTCGAGATGGCGGCAGTCTGGCACTCAAACGGTCCTACCCAGTGTTGAGCCTCTCACTTTTGGTGTTGAGTTTTGATGTAGAGCATGCATAATCTGGAGGTTGCTTCACAGGATCTATACGCAATGTACCGCAGGTACATTAGTTGTTGACATTCCTAAGCTGCATGACAAACCACAAGGTTCTGTACCTGTTTGATCACTTATGGCAAAATTGTTTTCTGGTAACAGGTGTAGATAGGTAGGAGTATAATTTTTTGATTTCGTAGTTTGAATTTTTGATATCTTACTTCTAGCTTGGTGTTCTCTTGTCTTCCTTTGTCCTGAGGAGGCCTAAAGCCATAATGGCAGAAATACTTTGAACTTTAGTTTGGAGGAGTCCAATGACACTCATTGAGTTTTGCCTGCATCGGTCATCAGGTGAAAAATAAGCAGTGTGTACCAGAAAAGATTCCTTGACATTGTGATGAGCTTCAGGTGGATTAAAAACTGAAATGACTATACAAACACTATTAGAAACGGGGTAGCGTGGTGCGGAGCGGGTAGGCCAAACTCGGAGGCATTGTGTAAAGCATCTGCGCAGCACATTCACAGGCGACACACCAGGCACACTACAAAACTAGACCACACCAGGGGATGTGAAAATAACTTTTTGTATTAAGACAACACGTTGTAGAATGTAATCTCAGGTACAGATAAACTCTGCCAACCGGCACCGGGGAGCAGTTCACAGGGGGACTATTTACAAGGCAGGGCCAATCGGGCCGCTGCCAGAACCATCACCAGCACATTTAGAATGAATGTAATTCTGAGCAATAAACGTAAAGTAGCCAGTACCTCCTGGCAAGATCAGGCTTTTAGCCACAGTGCAAATAGCCTTAAGCATAAACATAAAGCATCACATGGGACATCTTCATGAGCATAAATGCATGATGCATGAGTCCTAGGCCCAGTATGCATAAAACCAGCAGTGCAGGCCTTAGGGAAAGAAAAGCATTATCAGCATGAACATAACACCTGAGGCATTTCAATCGGCACATGAGGATGAAGTGTAAAACATAGTAGGCATTCAGTCCGCACCTCAGTGGCATCAATAACATTGGCATAAAACAGAGTATGCATAAAAACGCTAGTCCGAACCCTGAGGCATAGCTGCAATCTCATGGGTATGTCAGCATAACCCAAGGACTTAATAATCCTGTTGTTCGGTATACTCATATGCCTTAGGCATCACGAGGCAGAAATGCATTAACCATAGATCACATTAGCAGTAGGCCTGGAATGAAAAACAGTATCAATCAGAGTAGGCCTAAATGCATGGGGCCTAGCACATTAGGGCCTCAACAATTCCTTTATGCATATAAACACATTAGCCTGTGGCATCTGGTTGGCCTGAATCCATTAGGCGCAACCTATAAATCTCTTCTGCATCACATGAGGCCTACTCATAGTAGCGTGGCATAAGCCACATTATCAGGTATCATCACACTAGTATTAGGTCTCAGCAGGCATGAATCTGAGGCGTAAATGCAATATAATTAGCATGAATGCAGTAGGCATGAAGTATTAAACAGCTCCTACATAACATTAGGCACAAATCCTGAGCCTGGGGCATAACACATGTGAGTATAAATCACATTATTAGCATGAAAACATTGGGATAAAGCATGGGCAACACCTTAGGGCTAATCACATTACCATTGGTATTACTTCATACCATCAGCATAGGGCCTAATCACTTGAGCTGGTAGGCATCTTATTAGCACAAGTCCCATTGCATAAACAATACTGCAGGCATAACTGTAGGCATGACAACCTCATCAGCCTAAACTAGATTATACTTGTAAAAAGGCCCTTCCCAGTACGTTGGCAGGGCAACTTCTGTAAATACACCTGGGCATGAAATCATTAGCATGAAGCAATCCACATGAAATCAGCAGGCCACATCACGTGACCCCAACAATGCACAAACTAGAACCCCCATTCACCATTCCGGAGACTCTCATGCGAAGGAATGCCCAACCGTGGCAGCTGCCCACTGTCCAGCGGGGCAATTGTAGAAAATAAATGCAGCGCTGTCCGTGGGATGCAGGACTAAGAGTCCTGGGGGCTGGAAAACAGTTGTAGCACTTCACAAGGCGCTAGACAGCAAGCAGAGCACAGTCAATGTGAATATAGCACTCTGGCAGCACAGTGCTGCATGACCCACACACCTTCTCCTGGGTAGGGGCTGGAGGCGCTAGATGGCTCACAGTCCCAGGGTCCCAACAGAGGGAGTAGCGTCCACGCTCACCTCCTTGGAGTGCAGGCAACCAGAAGAGAACGATCACAAGGCGCTAGGCGGCAGGAAGAGCCCAGTCACTCCAAATATAGCGCCCACGAGGTGCTAGAGGTACATGCAGGGGAACTCCCTCACCAGACGTCAGCTGCAGGATCCACGCTCGTCCTCTCTTTGGGGATGGATATATAGCGCTATGACAGCACCGTGCTGCAGGCGTCAGCTCCTCCTCTGGCAATCAGGAAAGTAGTGCCTCCCAGGTGCTAGGGAGCTGGAGAGGATCCAGAGTCCCACACAAGGAAGCAGTGCCCACACTCTTCACTTCCTGGGAATACAGGCAGTCAAAGTATAGCACTCACGAGGCGCTAAGGCAGAAGAGCAGGAAGGCCAGGCTGGGCAAGATCAGCAGACAGTGGGCAACCAGTACAGGACAGCAGCTCCTAGAAGCTGTCATCTTCCATAAAGTGGCACTCCTCCTGACATAGCAGTCTTCACTCCAGCAAAGGCTCTCACTGGCCCTGTGGACAGCAGAGGGGTACAGATGGGCTCAGGGGCCAGCACACAGGCCCTTGCGGCGGTACCTCCTGGCAGAGTGTCCCCTCTCAATCAAGTCCACGTTCAGTCTGAGCACATGGAGGCACTGCTCCTCTACATATCTACCCCTTCTCCCATCAACCAGAAAGGGCTAGAACCTTCTAGAAGGCTCCTGCCAGTTCCCAACTGCCACTGTGGGGGAGGTGTAGAGCGCCCTGGGTGCCAGGCTTCCCTCCAAAAGCTGGGGGTGCTGGGAAACAAACGACTAGACTGGCAACCCACCTCAAGCAGGCGGCACAAGCAGACAGAAATGGCGTCCATTTTAAAAGTAACATGGCTTCACAACAGTACAAATAAATCTGCGCACGCCATCACGCAGCAGGTATTATTTTCCTCTCACACCACACATGACATATACATTTCCTACCATGGGGCCGATGTCACCTAAAGGGGGGGGTGGGGGGGTCCTAATATACCTATGTAAGGCAGGAAGCACACACATTTGGCACTACTCACCAGTGCTAAAGTGTCCAACGTCCTACAAGCACTCATTCTACAACAGCAAAAAGGCTAGGGGGGGAAGGCGAAAAAGTTCAGGATGGCCCTGCAAGCAGGGCCAGGTCCAACAAACACCTTCACAATTTTAATCTTAAGGCAGGAACAAGGCACACATGGACAAAGTTATCCTACTTTTTACAATCGTTTATAACATAAGGGAGGTTTTGTTTTACTGTATAACATTTGTGATTGTCTTAATCTTAACTTTCCAAAGATCTAGTATGCTATGAAATGTAGACAGATGTAGAAAGGTTTGGTGTAATAAATGATATAAAAAATCTGTTTGACTGTCAAATTCCCGATTAAAATTAGTGATTTAATTGTGGCAGGAGTACTCTATGTTCAATTTGTCCCTACAGTATACGGTTTCCTTTTTATATTGGTAGTTGTTCATTTATTTATTTATTTAGAAATTTGTAAAGCGCTCAGCTACCCCCAACGGGGGATGTCCCGGCGCTGACAACAAGAGAATAAAAAGGTCCGGGAGGGTGAACTGAAGAGGATCGATGAGGCTAGGTGCGAGAGAAGAGCCAGGTCTTCAGTTTCCTTCGAAACAAAGGCTCTGATGTCAAAAATCTGAGTTCCACCGGTAGAAGATTCCACAATCTGGAGGTGGCCACGGCAAAAGCCCTGCCACCCGTACGTGCAGGACGGAATCGTGGGCAGAACATAAGGCGAAGATGGTTGGGTCTCAGATCCCGCGTCGCATGAGTCAGCCTGAGTCTATGCATTAGGTATGCTGGGCCTCGGCCATTGAGAGCTCTGAAGGCGAGGACTAGAGCCTTAAACTGAATGCGATATCTCACTGGTAACCAGTGCAGTTTGGCCAGATAAGGTGAAATCGAGTGGCGATAAGGAATGTTACAGATCAGCATGGCAGCTGAATTCTGCACTGTTTGCAGACGATTGATGAGGTACGCTGGGGCCCCAACGTACAGACTGTTTGCGTAGTCCAGGTGGGACGTTATTAAGGCATGGACTACTGTTCTGCGGGACTCAAGAGGCAAAAAAGGAATGCTTTTTTTAATCATTCGGAGTTTTCCAAAGCAGGATGATGAGACTTTATTAATTTGGGTTTTGCAGGAAAGAGCTGTGTCAAATTGGAAGCCTAAATTACGGGCAGCTTGAACTGGCGCCCGGGGAGGATTAAGTTCAGATGGCCACCAGATGTTGGGAGGGATGGAAGATTTCTGGTTAAAAAATAGGACCTCCGTTTTATCAGCATTCAATTTTAAGTTGTTGATGGACATCCAAGAGGCGATGTTTACCAGGCAGTGGCGAAAATTAGCCAAAGAGCTTTCAGAGTGATCCTTAAATAAAAACACAAGCTGAGTATCATCAGCGTAAAAGATCACTCTGACGCCCCAAGATTCGACCACCCTCGCCAACGGCATCAGGTACACATTGAATAGGAGGGGGCTCAGGGCAGTTGTTCAGGTTAAGTGGAGTTAGATGGGCAAAACACTGTTCATCTTAGCTGGATGTTAAAGTACCTGCTGGGAGACAGAGTCCTGACCTGCCTGAGGGGTACCCAAGTCTTTGGGACCCATACCAGTCATCGAAGTGGACCTTGGTCCTCCTGCAAGAAAGAGAAACTCACCGAAGGACAACCACTGAAGGCTGCTCTAACCGGAGACCAGTCAACCAGTGGCAACTGGATCTGCAGTGGACTTCAAAGGGGCACAGTGGGGGATAGATTCCGGAGGCTGGAGACTACCCTTAAAGTTACAGGAAATCCGGGAGAAGAGGAGAGGGCCCAGGAACACTCACCATATCGCTTCCAAAGCTCCAGCATCTTCTCATTATCTGCATCCCCAGCATCAGGACCACTTCTTTGCTGGAGCCACAATCGTGGTGAAATAGTCCGTGAGGACTCAGACTGCTGGACCAGACAGGTAATGTCTCCCTGGACCCAAGTGGTCCCCATGACTAGCTCCCACCCAGTTACGGCCAGTCCAAGAGAGGACTGGTAGTAGTGCTGGCCCATTGGCTCAGGAACCGCAACACCGATTACAAAGTTTTAATAGAACTTTAAAGAATTTACTTTATTTTTAAAAATATCATCTCCTGTCGATAAACCCCCCCCCCCCCCCAAATTGGCTGTCTAATTTAAGATAAAACACGCTTTATTTTTATACATTGCTGAAGAACTTTTATTGAGTTGTGTTTTACTTACCTGTTTTGGTACAGCTAAATGCTTTACACTTGTTCCTTTGACTAAGCCAGACTGCTCTATACACCAGCTAGCCAGGAATGAGCCAAATGTTTTGTTAAAGAAACCTAGCAGGACCTGATCTATATAGTGACATTACTGTAAGGTGTTCTCACAAAAACAACACATGCTAAACACACCACATACTAATACACTTTCCTACAGTAAATAGTTCTTCTAATGAATACTTCGACTGTAGATTCCTCACCTTGTTTATATACCAAACGACTGCCTCCATAACTAGCCCAGACAGGAAAGTCCTGGAGGACAGTGGATAAAATGCCCCTCTCGAAAGACCCGATTGTTGAAGCAGTAGTCATTCGTGAATCTATGTGTAGGAGAGTAGGATCTGCACTTATGTTGCCCCCACTTTTTTTCTGATGTATACACTGGTTCCTGGCTATAGTCTGGCTGGGTCCCTGCTAATCAGGGCCCCAGTCTCTCTGTTCTCTCTAAACGACTTGGTGTGCATATTAGATGCACTCGTGATTGGATACTGTGGTACCTTATGAGCCCCTAGTATATGGTACATTAGGTACCTAGGGCACAGGCACTTCACAGGCCTACCAGGGGCTGCAGCATGTATTATGCCACCCCTGGGAAGCAGACTCAATCTGACACCATAGGCCTGCCACTGCAGCCTGGGTGAGGTAGTGTTAGCACTCCTCACTGAGATATAGGTTTCTATATCTCACCATACACACACACACACACACACACACACACATAAACCTATCAGCCACCCCTATGGCAGGCCCTATCAATCCTGAGGGCAGGGTGCTTGGTTTACAATGTGAGGGGGTGCCTCTGCATAAGCAGGGCCCCTCTGCAGCTACCAGAGTCTATTCTCTATGGCTGTTTGTGGATGCGCTTAAACCATATAATCTTAAGTGCATTAAAATGCTAACTTTGGAATGACTGCATCAAAACAGGTCGTGTTTGGTGTCAAACAACTTGGAATCATACTCCCACATCGGTCCATGATGTGGGAGCATGAGCCCACCCTTCTAGAGGGGACGACATGTGCCTACTGTGGTAACACGGTAGAAATATGAAAGAGCCCTGGCATGCCACCAGCACAGACACTGGGCTGCCCTCCTGCTGCTGACTGAAACTCGCAGTGGAGGAAGCCCAACAATAGGCATCCTGTCACAGGGAGGTGTCACCACCTTCCAGACAGGATTTAGTGTATTTGAGCTGGGTGGGTGCACTTTTAGAGTGCTTTGAAGTCCTGCACTGGGGAAGCAGTAGGCTCCTCTGTGCATATGCCAGCTCAAACCGGTTCAGGGGCTACCTGTCCCTGCTCTGGTGCGAAACTGGACAAAGGGAAGTGGGTGTAACCACCCCCTACCCTAACCCTCCCAGAGGAGTGGTCACAGAGCTAGTCCCGCCCCTATCTTCAGTATAAGATAGCAAACTTTGCCATTGCAAAACAGATGCAAAACACTGGACGACGCTCTACAAATTAGAATCCTGGCCCTTCGACGTTCCACTACCTTTGGAAGACAGAAGAATCTCCCTTGGAGTCAAGGAGTCCCCCCGTGCTTGGCTGGCACCAAAAACCTTAATCAACGGTCGCAAACTTTACCGCTCCCACTGGAGTTCGAAGTCCCTGCAGCCCCGGAAGTGGATTTCCTGACTTCTCGACGGCCATTGTGAATCCCCAGCAGAGCTGAGGCGATTGGACCCCATGAGTGATGAGGAAAAGCAATACCCGGGTACCGTGCACTATTGTCAAGTGCAACCCCTTCACGGCGTTCTACGAACTTGTGCATTGGACCATTTATGGCCCAAGCCTCCAGCAGGTTTTGTAGCGAAAATCAGAGGCCTACCCCGTCCCGAGTGACCGTGGGATCCTGTGAAGCATTTCCTAAAGCAGCGTCTTCGCGAACCCTTGCCCGTTGGCTTGTGGGTCCCCCGAAGACTTTATCGACTCAAAGAGCTCCCCTGGTTGCTCCAGGCCTACCCTCGCTGGGTGAGTCCCTCAGACCTTGTTGGTCTGCAACGCTGACCTTCTTCGATTTCCACAAGACTTGCTGTTGCCAAGGCTTGTTGGCTCCAATCTGGTTGCCGACACCTCAGTAAGCTGCAGACGTCGTGGGACACTCCGAATCCAGCTGCTGGTCATCGTCGATCCTTCCTGGACCTCGTGAGCAAAGAGTCAAAACACCCTTGATCACCTGAAATCAACCGACATCCGTGGGCATCCATCTTCCTGGGCTCTGGTCACTGGCAAGTGACTGTGAACACTGTCCCTTCAATTTTCAGGTCATCTGCATCTTGAATCCACCCTTGGATTCCACCGGACACTTCTTCAGTCGACGCAAGCAGCAAGTCTTCTTTGGTCTCCATAGAAAACAGAGACGCGACCCGACACCAAAAGACACCTATGCACCCGGCTTCCCTGGGCGAGGTAACTCGTGCACTCCGGTGCCCTAGTGTGCGTTGGCCGTCGAATTACTTACCTTGTAAGTGGCTTGCTTGTAGACTTCCTCGAAGTGCCCTAAAACTTTAAAAACCAAACCGCGACTTGCTCCATTATAATCAATAGGGAACCCGCGGCTGTGTTCACACACTGCATGCGTCTCCCGTGGGTCTGTTACTTACCTGCTTTCACTGCAGTAGTGAAGCCCCAGCGATTCTACAGGCCCTAGGCCTTGTCATTTTGCAAGTCGACTTTCTTAACCCATTTTTTTAGCATATGGTCTGGTACGCCCCTAGGGCTCCAGCCATATTTGTGCTCAACTTATTGTGAAACGTTGATATTTGAATGTGTTCCTGGCTTCTAATCTCAAAGAGATTAGTAGAGTGTGTCTAGTAATAAATACATATATATATTTGATATATATACCTGTGTGGTGTCCTTTCATTTGGTAATTCAGGAGATTATAAGGTAAAACAAGCTGCTTTACATTCCTCTGAGACTTAGCCTGAAGGCTGCTCTCCACAGCTACTACTAGGATAGCTTTCTTTAAAAGGTTGTCTTAAACCTATCTACCATAAGAGTAGAATTGGACTGGTGCAAGGTGGCCACTATAACTAGTGACCAGCATATGCCAGGCCAACTTCTCACAGAATGTATCAATGCACACAGTCTGGCGAATATCCAAGACGGTCATTCTGCGTGCCAGCGCAGTGGCAGAAGTCTTTGCACTGGTGGATAAGCCAGTAAGCCTTCTGCAGGACGCTTTTAAGCAGCCAAGAGCTGATCGTCCACCTTGGTGCGATATATATATGAAAAAAGAAAATAGTAGTGCCCTCTCAGGATCTAAACAATGGAGTTTCTGTTCCTTGTAGAGCACTTTTCTTCAAACTGGGGGGTGCACAGCATCATTCCGCGGGGCGCGTGCACTTCTCCCAAATATTTCACCTTTCATGGTTTACTTTCAAACGTTAAAAACACGTTCATCTATTTAGTTTTTCACTTCACTCCAATGGACCATTCCATTTGGACAACAATGCAGCCAATCATGTACGTGTGCCATTAGCATAAAGTTACACCAATCACAGCGAGATCAGCACAGAAGGAGAAAAGTTCAGCAAATTTTTGCTTCACAAAGTTCCAGAGTGTTCACTACTTTGCTGTCTGCAGCACTTCTCCACTGCTGCCTTTCGCCTCCAGTTTGCTGCCTTTCTTTTCCTGCTTGCTGCCTTTTCCCTCGTGGGTGCTGCCCTTCGCCTCCTGCTTCCTGCCAACGCTGTCACTTCTGTCTTTTACTTCCTCGTTAGTTTTCAGGACAGAAGATGGAAATGAATTACAGGTAAGCGTCAAAAACTTTTCTAAAAGTCTCACGATTTAGAGTCTGCTGAAGAGCAATGGATTGACAGGGCTTTTCTGCTGTTTCCTGCCCAGTTTAGCTTCTTTTCTGCTCATTTCTTGCCCTCTGTGCCTTCTCTTCCAGTTTCCTGCCCTCTTCCCACCGTTCCCTCCTCCCGTCATCCAATGACCCTGCCTCTCCGCAGGATGCTCTTCCTGACAGACGTCAGAAATAAACTCAAGACCTGGTTTTACGATGGAGACATCGCACCCAGTTCCCAGATATCCTTAGGGGTGACAGTGCTACGCTCTACAAACGCTGGTTGATCGAGTCCCAGCCTTAGCCATAAATATGCAGCTGAGAAAGCCAGTATGCTCCAACCTCAAAAATCCAGTACCAGCTCTCAGCAGAATAAAATTAAGGTCTTAAGTTTGCTAAACACTCTTATTAGGTATAATATTTGCCAGCTATGACCTGGGATATGCAGGTAGGGATGGTCTTCGATGATATGTAGAATAAGCTCCCAGAAATTGTGCTCAGGTGGTGGTGGTGGTGGTCGGGGCAGTGAATATACAGCTCTACATGCCAAGAACCGATACTTACAGAGTAAGTAACAATATGTTTGAGGCATGTGTGCTGTAGATACACATGCTTTGCATAGATTGTACAACAGTACCCTTCGAAAGAGGTGGCTAGCCAGTGGGTGTTGCAGCGGTTTGAAAAAGTGTTCTTAGGACTGCTTAGGACATTAGCTTGTTGCCGTGCTAATGAATCCACAATAGTGTATAGTAAATATGTGTGGCATAGACCATGTAGCTGCTTTACAAATGACAGCTATAGGAATGATATCTATAAAAAAAAGAAAAAAAAAAAAAGAAAAAAAAAAGGCCACGGATGATCCTATTTTCCGAGTAGAATGTGCTCTTGGAGGTATAGACAAAGTTATTTTGGCTTTGATAGAACATGTTTGAATACAATTAACAATTCATCTAGAGATACAGGATTTAGAGATAGGGTTTCCCCCTAAGAGGGGTAGCAAAAGCAACAAAAAGTTGTTTTGCGAAAATATTTTGTTCTGTCAATATAATACTATAATATTCTTTTGACATCTAATGTCTTTAGATCTCTTTCTGCTACAGAATCAGGTTGGGAAAAGAAAACAGGTAACTCAACTGATTGGTTAATATGAAAAGCAGAGACTAGTTTTGGAAGGAACTTTGGGTTAGTCCGAAGAACCACTCTGTCTCGATGGAATTGGAAAAATGGTTCTTCTAAGATTAATGCCTGAAGCTCACTGACACGTCTTAATGAAGAGATAGCAATCAAAAAAAGCCATCTTCCAAGAAAGAAACTGCAGTGGACAACTATGAAATGGTTCAAAGGGTGGACCCATACGTCTTGTTTGAACAATATTAAGGTTCCATGCAGGTGGAACTTTTGGTGGTATCACTCTTAAGTCCATCCAAAGAAGGCTTTAATTACTGGTACTTTGAACAGGGATAAGTGCTGTCTGCTTTGAAGATATGCAGCCACTGCTGCAAGGTGTAGGCACATGGATGTATATGCACGGCGTGCACATTGTAAATGTAATAAATAACAAATTATTTGTTGTATAGAAGCATCTAGTGATTCAATTGTTTGGTTATTACAATAAATAAAACCTTTTCCACTTTGCAGCATAGCATGCTATAGTTGTAGGTTTCCTGGCTTCTTTATGAATTGTCATGAAATCCGATGGTAGATTTAGGTATCCAAATTCTTTGATGTCAGGAGCCAAATTACTAGGTTGAGCTCCTTGGGGTTTGGATGTCTCCCTGGTTCTGAGTAAGAAAGTTTGAGTTGAGGTGAAGCTTCTGGTGTGGAACTCCTGATAGTTCCAGTAGTGCGGTAAACCATAGTTGACAAGTCCATGTATCAAAATGAGGGTAAGCGATGTTTGCCTGAGTTTCTGAACCAGAAATGGAAGAAGAGGGAGAGGCCGAAAAGTGTAAGCAAACATCCCTGACCAGTTCATCCATAGGGCATTGCCTTTGGACAGAGGGTGAGGGAACCTGTAGGAAGCTGGCTCTGTATATACTATACTAAAATGAGGTATATTGTGCATTGTATATTGTACATAGAGTTCAGTGGAAGCACAAAGGTAGGCAGAGGTAAAAGTAGATGGCACCTTACTCTCCATTCGTGGTAGTGTTGGGGAGCAGTAAGGCTTTATCATCGGTAGTGTTAAACATTTGTTGTACACATTCAGGCAGCAAATGATGTCACACTACCAAGACCAATTTGTTCGCATCACAAATATTAAGTTATTTTATTTCTAGAACCAAGCCAAGCCTGGTGCAGGTAAGTGAAATAAATGCTTTGCAAAACCTTATGCAATATTGTACAACTGAATTCAGGCTCAATGCAGTTCAATGAATTACAGTAAGTTACTGTTTCGAAATTACTTTGCAGTTATTTTGTAAATTACTTTGTGTGTTACTGGATTACTTTTCAGAAAATCGTTAGTTGACCCAGTGATTGATTACATTGACATGCTAAGCTTTCTTGTAGAGGACACATGTTTAATCCTGCATGAGGTACTATGGCAATGCATGATGCCATAATTCCTGAAAGTTGTATGAAAGTTCTTACTGTTAGATACTGATTGCTTCGAAATTATAGCAGCACTGTCAGAAAATTGTGAATTCTGGCTGCATTGGGATAAGCTAAACCTGTTTGAGTGCTCAACATAGCTTCTAGATAGGGCTGTAGCTGTTCAGTTTGGAGATGGGATTTTTGCGCATTGACTGTGCATACCAATTGATGAAGCAGATTTATTGTAATACGAGTGTGTTTTAAACACTTGAGCTGTGTGTTGGCTTTGATGAGCCAATCATCTAGATATGGGAAGACATGAATTTATTGTCTTCTTAGATGAGCAACTACTACTGCTAGACATTTGGTGAATACCCTGGGTGAAGTAGTTACTCCGAATGGGTGTACTTTGAATTGATAAGAGTTTTCCTGCAACAACAAATCTGAGGTATTTGCGACGTGCTGGGTGAATACGGATGTGAAAATACGCGTCCTTTAGGTTTAATGTTGACATAAAGTTGGCTTGCTATGAGAGGAAGTGCCTGTTTAAGTGTGACCATATGGAAGTGTTCTAACAGTATGCTTAAGTTTAGAGGTCTGAGATCTAATATTGGTCGTAGGGAACTGTCCTTTTTTGGGATTAGGACGCAAAGTGAATAAACCACTGATCCTTGGTGTTGTATTGGAACTGGTTCTATAGCTCCTTTTGTTAGAAGAGCTTGTACGTCTTGTTTGAACAGTTGTTGGTGCTCTAGAGAAATGTTGTGAATGCGAGTTGGAATATTGAGAGGATTGCTGGTGAGCTCTAGGCAATAACCATGTTGGATAATGTCCAATACCCATTTGTCTAATGTTAATGATTTCCAAAAGGGAAGAAACTGATGCAGTCTTCCCCAGACAGGTGAATGATGATTAGGGGGAATTGTTATAAAGTCAATGCTTGTTGGGAGATAAGAGAGGTACGTGTTTGCATACCTCTACCTCCGCTTTTAAAATTGTTTCCTCTGTAACCACCTTGGTAAAATCCTCTAGAGGTGGAGGATTGATTCTGTGGTTTACAGGTAGATGTGTTGGCATCAGTGGAGGTACTTTTGAGCCTCCCCTATAAAAAGGGCAGCAAAAGGAGCCTCTGTTAGAGAGGGATTGTAGCGCTCACATAGATTTTGCCACTTCTGTGTCCTTTTTGATTTTATCAAGTGACTCATCCACTTAAGGACCTAAAAGGTGTTCCTTATCGAATGGAGCATTAAGTGTGGTCTGCTGTAGCTCTGGTTTAAATCCATAGATTCTTTTACCATGAGTGTCTTCTGGGGAGAATACCAGTATTAACTTCTCTGAATGCAGTATCAGCAGCATCTAATGCACACATAATAGAGGAATTGAAAATTAGTGTTCCCTCCTGTACTACTGCCCGTCCTCTTTTCTTATGCTCCTCTGGAAAATATTGAAGTAACTCTTCCATTTCATCCCAGTGGGCCCTATCGTACCTAGCCAAAAGACTTTGTGTATTGGCTATACGCCAATGGTTGGTTGATTGTGCAGCCACCCTTGTGCCGGAGGCATCTATTATCTTGGACTCCTTATCTGGAGGTGGTGCATCACCCGACATTTTTGAATTTGCTCTTTTACGAGTATTGGACACGACTAAGGAATCTAAAGGAGCTAACCCTTAATACATTTTGGGTCAGATGGTGGCGGTTTATGTTTTTTATCCACCATAGATGTTATAATACGTGCATTACTGGATCTTTATAAATATCTTCAGAATGCCTCATCATACCTTTTAACATAGGTAACGACTGTTAAAAGTTTCAAATAAGAAATCTTCTAAACATTCCTTGTGTAATGTGAGTTCATGGTATGTGGCTGTCCTAGCAATTAACTTCTGATATGAGGTGTTGTCATCAGGAGGTTAAGGTTTAACAGGGTATAGATATGGGACTGTGTCATCTCTATCCTCTGCATCATGATCTGTACAAGGAAGACCCTGTGGTATGACATCTAGATGGTCTGACGGTGGTATGTTAGTTAGTGGTGAAGATGGTGGAGGGGTAGGAGCAATGGGGTGAATAGCGCTAGTAGCCATGCCCTTTTTATTCAGAGGGATTTTATATCTTTTGTCTATTTTCCTTTTGGAGGATGGTATCACTGGCTTTGCTGTAATATGTCAAGTGTCTGGATTTATATAAAAAATAATTTTTTGGATGCAGTTTTTGTTGCATGGCTTCCAGAATTGGCATAGGAGGCTTTTGACGATCATTCTTCTGTTTTGGCTCCAAAATATTTGGCGCCGAGCTGGATTGGTCCCTTTTGTCTTTTGAAACCGATGTTTTAGGTGTTGAGGATAGGGTATTTCTACATGAACCAGAGTGGGAAGGCTTGACATGCGCTTTCGGTGCCGAGCAGGAGGGAGGGCGTTTGAAGCAGAGTCTTGGTGTCTCCCATGAACGAATGGCAGTGGTGGTGTGGAAGCCTCATCTTTAATGGAAGCGGATTGTGTGGGCAAAGGGGCTTTGGTACTCACGTCACCTTGACCGGCTGGATCATCATGGGACTCGGGTACAGTGGGTTGCAAACCGAAGGGATCCTCCTGACTACTGTCTTGAACCAGAGCACAGCAAACCACACTTAACCCAAAAGCGGAAATTAAACAATGGAGTTGATGCCCATGCGCACTATCACCAAAAAGTGAAACTACCCTACCTCATGACTGGAAAAGACTTCTTCGAAGAAAAACAACTTGCAAACATCCGGACCCAACACTAGATGGCAAGAGTATGCAAAGCATGTGAATCTACATCACACATGCCTCGAACATGGGCCTTATAGGGACTTCCATTTCTCTAACTCCTATATGGAGTAGAGAAGGACCGGACACTCCTACCGGCAACTACGGTAGAGGTAAAGGCATGGAAGTCCGCCCCGTCCCAGAGATCCTGGGGCAGCACACTTACAGAGAAAATGCGCTAGGGGGCAGAGACATTGTGAGACAGGTGGCAGCACTAGAAGGGTTCAGACTAGGTTATCTGATAGGGATAACAACACAGAGATGCACCAGAGCGTGTTACGCTGAAGACCTTCCAAACTTTACAGGCTGAATTCACCCTACATCACAGTCAATTGTATTGATACCTGCAACTTCGACACACACAGACACCACATATCTCAGGATTAGAGGACCTCCCAGCATTCAACATGCTGGAAGGCAAATTACTTCTCAGGGAACTGGAGGAGCACAAGGTAGCTAAAATATATCAATCACTGATAGACAATCAACCAGACTCCTTCCAAGAACTATGATCTGCCTGGGAGGCGGACTTGGGCGAGCTCAGAGTCAAGGAATGGGCTGATGCCAGTCTCTCCCTTGAGGTGCAAACATAGCAGCCAGATTCCGCTGAGCACAACTAAAATACCTGCACATGGTGTATCTCACAAGGCCCATGTTGTGGAGAATGGGCATGGTTACATCCACCTCCTGTCTCCTATGTCATGTGGAGGAAGAAGACCTACATACAGTGTGGGGCTATGGTAAGCGGGAAGGGAGTCCTGGCATGCTTAAGAGCTGTGCTGGGGGTGGATAATCCCATCAGACACAAAACTTGTAATTTTACATAAAAGTGACAAGTGCAAAACGACCCTGCTGTACCTGAAGACAATAGTAGCTAAAAAGGGATGTGGCACGCAGCTGGAAAGACACTAAACCCCCACCCCCCTCACCCGCTGTTAAGGAATGGAAAAGGGACTGACCATTCTGGGCTTAGAGAACCCAGGATATATAGTTCTGGGATGTCCCAGGAAATGTATCAAAATTTGGCAGGCCTAGGCGTACTATCAGAGGATTTGTCTAGAATCGGAACGCTCAGCATCTGGACGACTGGATCAAATCAGAAGCCCTGGGGGTCAAAATCACTAATCCCTGGGGGACAAGGGGCTGACACCTTGTTCCACGTAGGAGAGAAACACCACTATGGAGAGCGAGTGGAGGAAGGGGGAGGGCCAGGATGAATGGTGATCAATGCTGGATTACTGTTCGTTGTTATTATGGTTTTGTAACCAAAAAGAAACCAATTGCAATGCCTGTAATCTCAATGGCAATGATCAGATCAATTTCAATTACGTGCTATATAAAAAGTTAAAAAAACTTCGGAGAACTTGGCAGCTGCTTCGTCAAGCCACAAATCATTCCCAGCCACTGGCATAGACCGAATTTGTAGAAGGCCTCACTGCAACATCAACAACCTAAGGAGGAAGGTCAAATGAGGTCAACTGTCCCTACTCAATCTCCAAGCATGAAGATTTAAATTGAGCAAGCCCAGGTGCAGCACCCTGCCCTGCTGCTGCGACATAAGATCCTCCAGAAGGAGCAGCTTGATCAGAGGATAAATGCTCTTTCCCAGAAGTTTCAGGTGCCACACTTTCCTTGCCCAATCTGGTGCCACTAGGATGGCTTGTGTCCATCCCTTCCTGATCTTCAGAACTTGTGGCAGGTGAGGGAAGGCATACCGGAGTTCCAAGCTCCACTCTAGGTGGAAGGTGTTTCAGAGAGAGAGAGCCTTCTTGGGAACTTCAAAGCGTAAAAATAGTCCTGACATTGTGAGTTCTCAGCAGTGGCTAAATGTTCAAGCAAAGTTTCTCTCATTGTTGGAAGACATCCTGCGGGAACTCTGGAAGAAACTGCCACTTGTGGTCCGCTAATAGGTGGGTTGAGCCACATCTGACAATTCTGGGTGGAGTCAGTAAAGTTGCCGGACACTGACCCAATCGCAACCTAGCAGCCACAACTCCAGGTCTTTTGCCATCTCCCATGAAATCTGGACATTACTACAAATTCACTGACGCTGCAAGACTAAAAGGGAGCCCTATGAATTGAAAATGCTACTGCACTCTATAAACAGCAGGTAGTGCCTGTGGGCCAGCAGGATGGGGGTATGGAAATAAAAGTCCTGTAGGACCAATGCCACCTTCACTCTTTGGGTTCTAGGCAAGACAGGACTTGGGCTAACGTGAGCATCCTAAATTTGTCCTTCCACCGGAATGCATTGAGAGGGCAGAGATCTAAAAGAAGACAAAAGCCTCAGTCGCTCTTCGGCACCAGGAAGTAGCTGAAAAAAAAATTAGCTCCTACTTTCGATGCCAGCACTCTCTATGACCACTTTGGTCAAAAGGCCCAGCACTTCCTGCTTCAAGGTGGACAGGTGGTCCTCAGTCAGCAGCCCCAATGGGGGTGGAAGGGGTTGAAATAAATGGAAGGGAGTAACCCCAATGGTCAATTTGGAGGACCCACTTGCCCCAAAACATGGTTTGCCGCCCAAAGAGTATCTAATATATCCTGCCACCGACAGATAGCTGTGTGGCAGAAAGTACACACAAAAGCAGTTTTGCTGCTTGAATTGCTGGAGGGGCAGAGCACCGAGCTGCATGCTGTCCCGGATGCCTTCAGCATGGTCTTTGTGAAACAGGACCTCAACCACGAAAAGGCTGGAAGGCCTGCTGGGCTGGGGGAGGGATCTGGCATTGGTGAAATAAACTAATTGCCATTAACACGGAGGGGGCGAAATTGCTGGTGGAGTTGCACGGTGGCGGCAGTTAGACCCAAGGAATTTTCTGTGGACATGCTTTCCTTAAAATTTTCCAGGGCTGAATCCTCTTTGTCACCCAAAAGGCAAGAGTCATCTAATGGTGGATTCATTAAAGATGCCTGGGCATCCTTAGAAACGTTTGTACAGTTCATCCGGTCACAGTGCCAAAGAGCCATGCTTGTTCTTATTGCCTGACCTTAACAGTTAGTTGTGTCCAAGCCAGTGAATGACGAAACCTTGCTACGTCACGTCTATCCTGAAGAGCCTGGCTGAGGGAAGCAAGCAGGTTGTCCAGGACAGCTGGCAAAATATGGTCCACCATGTCCACAGTGCATGTGAGTAGTGACCTAAGAGGCAGCTGGCATTGACAGATCTGAGAGCAAGGCTTACAGATGAGAACGAAATTATTACTTACCAGTAGGAGTAGTTTTGCAGCTTGAAGAATTTTCTGCAGTCACATGCTGTGCATCACTCCGACATCTAGTGGTTGGGTCTGGAATTGTCTGTTTTTTTTTTTCTTTTGGTGTGTTTGCTGTCAACCACCATTTGGTGCCAGGTAAGTCCCCTGTCTGACGTCAGATAGTATACTGGAGGTCGACGTGCAAAACTGCACTTCCCAAATGTTTCACTTCGTTTTGATTCACAACTTGTTGGGGTGGTGTGGAACACCTTAAGATTCAAATTACCTGCGGATGCCTGCACCACCAAGCTCTCAGGGGTAAGGTGCTGTGTTAGGGTCACCTGTTGTAGGTCTACGGCAATGAGCGATTTGTCGGTTTACTGGTGGTCCAGAGTACAGATTTGTGAAAGTCCCCAAACGATTGCTGTGAGGGCCTTGTTGAAGTATAAGAGAGGTTCTGTGGGTGGGTGTCCGAGTTGGAGACCACTCGGAGGATATTGGTCCTAATTACCATGGTGGGTAGTTCAAAATCAACTACTTCTGCCACCTTCCTCCTCACTACAGGCAGAGGTGCTTTCTTCTGTGGTGTGGGAGACCAGGCCAGTATTTGGGGAGGTGTCTAGTCAACTGGCAGCCTGTGATGATTCATACCAACTGTCCTCTGTAAGCTGTGGGGTAAAGTCATCCCCTTCATCAAAATTGTCATTATACGAGTGCTTACGAAATATATTGTGCAACACCTAGGCTCTGTGGCAAGGTAACGACAAGGTATCTGCAGCGTTGGGGTAGCTGGATGCGTATGAACCAGAAGGACTGGGACATGGCCTCGGCTGAGGTAGGGATGAGGCCATCTCGAAGTCTGAGAGCTGGCGGAGTTGAGCCTTCTCTGGAGATTGCGACTATGTGAAAGGGACCGGTGTGGGGGATGGAGCCAGTTCCAAAGCCGGCACTGGGGCTGGTGGAGAACCTGAAGCAGGATGGGAGGACAGACAGTGCCGAGGGTGGACCCACCGGAAGAAATCTGATTAGGAGCCCTATCAGATACTTGGGCCAAGAAGATGCACTGAGGGAACTGGTAAAGTGCCGAAAATTTGCATCATGTCCTAGCAAAAGGCCTTAACCTACTGTGATGTCACCAACTGGCCCTGTAATTCAGGATGCATAGAGACAAAAGTTGGAAATATTCCCAAATGAGACTCAAGAGTGAAACTGAAAGGCACATTGACGCCTTTGCACCTTTCTTTGGAGTTCAAAAGTGGCAACGACGGGCAAAGTCCTGCTTGGACTTTTTACATTTGTTACGCTTCCCAATGACTTAAACGGCGATTAATATCTGCCACAAGAACAGAACCTTTTTTCAGAGTTTGCCCAATCAAGGAGTGGAGTCTTACGGAGTTTGGTGATGTAAAGTTCGGCCTTGTGGTGCCTTATGGCCTTAGGGTTCATCTGGGCACAGTCGTCGCAGGTTCTACAGTCGTGTTCCGAAAGCAGGCACCACAGGCATACCTCATAGGGATCCATCACAGACTTATGTTCTTGACAGTTCCTTTGGCAGGTGACATCCTTGCACACAGATGAACATTTTGGAAAAAGGCACGTCAAATGATGAAGGAGTTACTCTGTATACAAATGTGAAGGCACAGAAGTGATGTCAGCATGCATGGGTAGCTTCTACATGAAACTCTGCTTGTGACTTCGAGTGGAACGATACCGGAGTGGGGCTGCATGACACCACCTACCGGCTCGCAGAAGTACTGCTTTTAAATTTCCAGATCCACTCTGATGCCTCGTTGAATATAAGGTATGGAATCTGCGATTAGAAGCATTAGAAAAGAATTATAGAAAACAAAAAAAGATTTAAATAGTATAAAAAATTAACGTTTAACAAAGCAACCCAAATTATAACCGGAGAACACTAAGCAGACAGAGAAAAACAAGAGCGTAATCATTTCCGATCCCATTCAAGGATTAAACATTTAGTTTTTTTTCTAAAAGTTTCCTTCAAAGCTGCCTTTCAGCTATTTAAAGGAGAGGATTTCCACCTATCCAGAACGGTAGTGGCTAAAATGTTAAAGAAATAGCTATAAAGGCTAAGTACTGCCCATTGGATACACCCACACTCATCCCGGAATAAATTACCCAAGCAGGCTTCATTCTGAAACCCTTAAGCTTCTTAAGTTTAAAAAATAAATCCTCACCAGCAGATCACTGTGCAGAAGCATACAGGAAGGATTTTGATTTGTTTCAAAATAACTACAATGTTAATTCTTCTAAACAAATTTCTTGCTTGAGTTGCTAATGCCGGATTGGTGTCCCTCTAGTAGTTTAGAACACTAAGGCATAGCTGCTGCAGTTTCCATTTTATCCAAAAGTACAAAACTCTAGAACACTGCCTCTGTTGTGATATTTTATCCTGAGTAACCTCTATTTAATCAGTAGATATACTGTAAGAAACTGGATTACTAATTAGGGTGGGTGACAACTCGCCTCAAGGAATAATCAAAACTCTTGTTATGGTGAACCCTTAAAGTCACTAAAATAACCTGAGCTTAACCCCTGGTAACCGTGACACAGAACAGACAGGCTTAACAGCAGTACCAAAAGAGTAATGAAGTCAAAATGCAACACGATAAAAGAAATCCCAATCTGAATTAGAAAAATAGAGTAACAGTTAATAAACATGACACCAAAATGGCAAATCCAATAAGGGGAACTGGAGTTATGATTTATTTAAAGTTTTAAGTAGGAATAGTACGAAGAAGCACAAAATGACAACGATCGTCAATGGTCGCAGTAGACCAGGAACTAGGTGCAATTTGAGGCGGATTGTGATCACCACTTAATTGAATTATATTAACTATTACAAATCGTTGAATTATTCTTTTTTAGCTAATTTCATTCCTAAAATACAGAATTAGAATTGTAATCTGTTCTCTGGTTTTCTACACAGAACAGCTAGGACTGCGTCGGTGAAAAATAGATTGTGTGTTTGTCACTGAAAGGACATGCTAACACTATTTCTACAAAATCTCCTTTCAAGTTGTAAGTGCCCTGCCTTGTGGACTACAGGGCGTAAATTTTGGTAAGCCTAAATAAAGTATTTAAAGTGCAACAGTTAAGATAAAATGGCAGGCCTAAAGCCATGTTTTACAATGGCATTGCAGTAGATGGCTTAGTAGGTGCAGCAGTCACCTAGTGACATTTAATTAACAGGCACTGTGTATGTTTTGTACCATATACTAGGGAATTGTAGGCAAGTTACATAAAGCAATTAGAAATATGCCAATTCAACCATGTTTAAAAAGGAGCACAATCAATTTACCTCTGATTGGCAGAGTTAAAATGCAGAGAGGTCAAACATATAGGGTCTAGCAAAAGGAAAAAAATAAAGGGTGAACAAGGAGAAAAGACCAATTTCCTAATATTATTTTATGCAGAACATATAATCTCCACCAGGTGCTCAAAAATAACAAATGGTTGAGGACTAGTTTCTGTGCTGGATACTGTTGAACACCAATGGAATTCCATGGCCACAGGTGTGGTTACATTTAAAGTGGGTAGCCAAGTTAATACAATGTGGGCACTTTGTTAACTAATAGTAGGGAATCCATCGAGAAAAGGCTTACACTTGGTGTAGGAATCTGGCTCTTTATGAGGTATACCAATAACTAGGTTTAATATGTAAAGAGTCCAGAGATTCCCCCAAAAATGTAATGACTCAATGTGAACCCAAAGTACTCTATTTGTGGTAGAATGGTTGAGCAGCCTTAGGCCTAACACAGAGGAGTGTAAGGCATTTGCTATTTGCACACAGTGATTAATAAATTACAACTCAAAAAGGAGATCCACACCAATTTTAGAAAAATAAGCTTCTTTCAAGATGTATTTTAAGACCAAGATGTACGTTAAAAGTTAAGCATGTTTATAAAGAAGAACAAGTTACTTACCTACGGTAACAATATATCTGTAAGTGACATATTCCTTACCTTAGAATTACCCCCAGGCGTCAGACTGGATCCGGAGAATTTTTTGCTCAGCAGTACCGCTGCACGTCGATAGGTGGCATCAGGCAACTCCGTGTTAAATCAGTGGCGTCGTGGTCGCCGGAATGACGTTGCCGTATCTACTAAGTCACCACCCTCGTGCGCTGACGTCAGTTCTTTACAAGACATTCCACGCCAGAAGCTCTGACCACTGGTGCACGAAAACTAGGGCCCTGAAAGGAAGTCCCTTACTCTTGAAGTCAGTTCGCAGAACGGGGAGGATGGGAGGGGCGGTGAGGAATCCATAACTAATCTATGTCTCTTACAGATATATCGTTACCGAAGGTAAGTAACTTGTTTATCTGAAAGAGACAGTTATGGATTCCTCACCTTAGAATAGATACCCCAGCAATACCAACCATGGTGGTGGGTCTGCAAACCAAGTTCACACCAGAAAGACCGGAGAACCGAACAGCCGAAGAAGCCGTCTCTCCGTACTTGGCTGTCCAGGCAGTAGTGTTTGGTAAATATGTGCAGTGAAGCCCACGTAACTGCCTGGCAGATATCATGAAGGGGGACTCCACGTCCCAAAGCAGTAGTAGCTGCCGTTGCCATTGTGGAATGGGTATGCAGCCCTATTGGAGGTTTCTTTTTCGCCAGGGAATAGCAGATTTTTATACAAAGAAAGACCCATCGAAGATGGTCCGTTTTTGTATGGCAAGACCTTTCTTGGTGCCCACGTAGCCAACAAAGAGTTGGTCATCCTCCCGGAATTGTCTTGTGCGATCCAGGTAGAAGGAAAGCACATGATTTGGATCCAGATGATGGAGCCGCTCTTCCTCTTTAGAATGATGCGGAGGCAAAAAGAAGGTGGGCAAAGGGATGGTCTGTCCCATGTGGAAAGAGGTAACCACTTTGGAAAGGAAAGAAGGCCAAGTGCGAAGGACAACCACGTCCGGATGAACAGCCAGGAAAGGAGGTTTAGAAGAAAGGGCTTGAAGCTGACTCACCCTGCGAGCAGAGGTGATGGCAACCAAGAAGGCAGTTTTCAAAGTTAAAAGCCTGAGAGGATAATTATGTAGCGGCTCAAAGGGAGCGCACATAAGATAAGTCAGAACCAAGTTTGAGTCCAACTGAGGCATTACGAAAGGTATAGGAGGGAAGAGATGAGTAATGCACTTAAGGAATCTATTTACAATAGGTGACTTGAAGAGAGAAGGTTGATCAGGAAGCCTAAAAAAGGCTGACATGGCTGAGGGATAGCCCTTAAGAGTGCCCAGAGCAGAGCCCTGCTGGGCCAAAGAAAGAAGGAAAAGAGAACCTCAGAAACAGGGGCAGAAAAGGTATCCACAGCCTTTGCTGTGCACCATGCCACAAATTTGTTCCATCAGCAGGCGTATACCATTTTAGTGGAAGGAAGACTGGCTGCCAAGTTAACATTACAGACTTCGGGAGGAAGGTCGAAAGCAGTCAACTGCCACCGCTCAATCTCCACGCAAGGAGGTGGAGGTTGGACAGGTTCGGGTGGAGGACTGTCCCCTGCTGCTGCGACAGAAGATCCTCCCTAAGAGGCAGTCTGATCGGAGGATCGATGGCCATGTGTAACTGCTCGGGATACCGGGACACTTCATGCCCAATCCGGAGCCACAAAAATGACTTGGGCCTGGTCACACTTGATCTTCAGCACTCTGGGCAGAAGTGGTATAGGCAGAAAGGCATACAGAAGACCACAACTCCACTCGTGACGATAAGCGCCACCTAGCAAGTGCCACCTAGGAAAATTCCAATGCACAGAACTGCTGACATTGCGCGTCCTCTTCAGTGACGAATAGATCTGACCAAGGCTCTCCACACTGTTGCAAGAGACCTTGCACCACCTCCGAGTGAAGACGCCATTCTGGATCCATCTTGCAACTGCGGCTGAGTTAGTCCGCTCTGGCGTTCAGAGAACCTGTCAGGTGTTGAACGACCAGAGATATGCCGTGATGTTCCTGCCATGTCCAAAGGAGGAGAGCCTCTTGACATAGGGTCCACGACCCCACCCTGCCCTGTTTGTTGCAGTACCACATGGTGGTGGTGTAGTCGGTGAACACCTGCACTACACTCTTCCCCAGACAGAGGGAAGGGATGCCTTTAGTGCAAGACGAATTGCATGAAACTCCAGAAGGTTGATGTGGAGCCCGGACTCCGCCGGAGACCAGAGGCCTCCCATATGGCCACCCCCACCCCAGAAGTGATGCATCTGTCACCACTGTAAACTCTGGTTGGGGAAGGGAGTGGGATCTGCAAGTGACCCAATCCTTGTTCATGAGCCGCCACTGCAATTGTTGAGCAGTGCCCTCTGAGATCTGGATGCAATCGGACAGATTCCCCTGATTCTCTGCTCACTGAAACTTCAGGTCCCACTGCAGAGCCTGCAAATGCCACCTGGCATGATCCACCAGCAGGAGGCCATGAGGCCCAGCAGCCGCAGGGTGATTCTGACCGAAACCCGGCATAGATGCTGAAAGATCGGAATCATAGCCCGAATATCCCGGACTTGCTGATCGGGAGGATAAACCCAAAACTGCGTTGTGTCCAGAACCGCTCAGATGAAAAGGAGCTTCTGAGAGGGAGTCAGGTGTGACTTGGGCATGTTGATAGTGAACCCCAGCGAATGCAGGAGGTCTGCCGTAGTCTGGAGGTGGGAAACTACTGCCTGGGACGAGCCCGCCTTCAATAGCCAGTCGGCGAGATGGGGGAAGACTGGCACCCCTGAAGAACAAGTTACTTACCTTCGATAACAATATATCTGTAAGAAACACTAGTTAGTTAGATTCCTCACCTTAGAATATCCCCAGGCGTCAGGCTGGATCCGGAAAGATTTTTCGTAAGCAATACCCTTGCGCGTCGCTAGGCGTCGTCTGCGGCTCCGCGTTAGTCGTCGGCGTCGTGCGCCGAGATGACGTCGGAGTACTTAGACGCTGCCCTCGCGCGCTGATGTCAGTTCTTGTACATAGCTTTCCGCGCCTGGAGCGCAGAGCCATGCAAGAGACCAACACTGGTGCCAAAACATTCTAGATACCCCAGCAATACCAACCCCGGTGGTGGGTGTGCGAACCAAGATCACACCAGAAAGTCCTGGTGAACAGAACGGCCAAAGAAGCCGTCTCTCCGGACTTGGCTGTCCAGCCAATAATGTTTAGCAAACGTGTGCAGTGAGGCCCACATTGCTGCCTGACAGATGTCCTGCAAGGGGACTCCCCGGCCCAGGGCAGTTGTCGCCGCTGTGGCCCGAGTGGAATGGGCCCTCAGCCCTACAGAAGGTTCCTTTTTAGCCAAGGAATAACAAGCTTTGATACACAAAACGACCCACCGAGAGATGGTCCACTTGTGCACCGCCCGTCCCTTCTTAGCGCCCACGTAGCAAACAAAGAGTTGGTCGTCCACCCGGAACGGCTTGGTGCGGTCCAAATAAAAGGACAGCGCCCGTTTTGGGTCCAGACGGTGGAGCCTCTCTTCCTCTTTCGAAGGATGCGGAGGCGGAAAGAAGGTTGGCAACGTAACAAACTGCCCGATGTGAAAGGCAGTTACCACCTTACGGAGAAAGGAAGGACGAGTCCTGAGAACAACTTTGTCCGGATGGACAGAAAGAAAAGGAGGCTTAGAAGAGAGAGCCTGGAGCTCACTCCCCCTTCTAGCAGAGGTGATGGCTACCAGGAAAGCAGAATTAAGCGTCAAGAGACGAAGGGGACAATTATGAAGTGGCTCAAAGGGAGCGCACATCAGAAACGTCAAGACCAGATTCAAATCCCACTGAGGCATTACAAAAGGGACAGGAGGAAACATGTGAGTAATGCCCTTAAAGAAGCGAGAAACAGGGGATTTGAAAAGAGAAGGCTGATCAGGAAGCCGTAAGAAAGCAGAAATAGCAGAGAGATAACCTTTTAGGGTGCCCAGAGCAGAGCCCTGCTGGGACAAAGAAAGAAGAAAGAGGAGACCCTCAGAAAGAGGGGCGGAAAGGGGATCCACAGCCTTTGCTGTGCACCATGCCACAAATTTGTTCCACCTGCAGGCGTATACCGATTTTGTGGAGGGACGCCTGGCTACCAGAATCACATCCCAGACTTCAGGAGGCAAGTCAAATGGCATCAACTGTCGCCGCTCAATCTCCACGCATGGAGGTGGAGACTGGACAGGTTCGGGTGGAGGACCGTCCCCTGCTGCTGCGACAGAAGGTCCTCCCGAAGAGGCAGTCGTATCGGGGGTCGATTGACAGACTGAGAAGCTCGGGATACCAGTAGCTTCATGTCCAATTCGGAGCCACTAAGATGACTTGGGCCCGGTCGCGCCTGATCTTCTTCAGCACTCTGGGCAGAAGTGGTATAGGCGGAAAGGCGTACAACAGACCGCAACTTCACTCACGACGAAATGCGTCCCCGAGCAAGTGCCGCCTTGAAAACTCCAACACGCAGAACTGCTGACATTGCGCGTTCTCTTCAGTGGCGAACAGATCTAACCAAGGCTCTCCCCACTGCCGAAAGAGGCCTTGCGCCACGTCCGAGTTTAGACGCCATTCGTGATCCATCATGCACCGGCGGCTGAGTTAGTCTGCTCTGGCGTTCAGAGAGCCCGCCAGATGTTGAACCATCAGGGTGATGCCCTGATGTTCCAGCCATGTCCAGAGGCGCAGAGCCTCCTGACAAAGGGTCCACGACCCCACCCCGCACTGTTTGTTGCAATACCACATGGCGGTGGTGTTGTCCGTGAACACCTGCACCACACTTCACTGGACAGAGGGAAGGAATGCCTTCAGTGCAAGTCGGATTGCCCTCAGCTCCAGAAGGTTGATATGGAGCCGGGACTCCGCCGGAGACCAGAGGCCTCTGATCTCCGCCTTTCCCATGTGGCCCCCCCCATCCCAGGAGGGACGCATCAGTCACCACTACGTGCTCCGGTTGGGGGAGGGAGAGGGATCTGCCACCAATCCAATCGCGGTCCGTAAGCCACCACTGCAACTGCCGTGCAGTTCCCTCCGAGATCAGGATGTGGTCGGACAGGTTGCCTCGATGCTGGGCCCACTGAAACTTCAGGTCCCACTGCAGAGCCCGCATTCGCCCTCTGGCATGATGCACCAACAGGATGCAGGAGGCAATCAGACCCAGAAGCCGCAGCACCAACCTGACCGAAACCCGGGATAGAGGCCGAAAGATGGGAATCAGAGCCTGAATATCCCAGACCCGCTGTTCTGGAGGATATGCCCGGAACTGCGCAGAGTCCAGAACCGCTCCGATAAAGAGGAGCTTCTAGGAGGGACTCGGATACGACTTTGGCACATTGATGGAGAACCCCAGCAAATGCAGGAGGTCAGCCGTAGTCTGGAGGTGGGAGACGACTGCCTGGGGCGAGCCCACCTTCAACAACCAGTCATCGCGATAGGGGAAAACTGGAACCCCCAATATGCGCAGATGAGCTGCGACCACCGCCATCACTTTCGTGAACACCCGAGGGGCACTGGTGAGGCCGAAGGGGAGCACGGTAAAGTGAAAATGCTCCTGGCCCATCGTTAACCGCAGGTAACGCCGGTGGGTCGGCAGGATGGGGGGGATGTGGAAATAAGCGTCCTGCAAGTCCAACGATACCATCCAGTCTCCAGGGTCTAGGGCAGCCAGAACCTGAGCTAAGGTGAGCATCTTGAACTTCTCCTTGCGGAGGAAGGCGTTGATGCTCCTGAGGTCCAAGATAGGGCGTAGGCCCCCTTTGCCCTTCTTGGGAACCAGAAAGTAGTGGGAATAACAACCGCGACCTACTTCTGGACCAGGAACGCGCTCGATGGCCCCCTTGGCCAAGAGGGCCGCAACTTCCTCCTGTAGAAGTTTCAAGTGATCCTCCGACATGCGGTGGTACTGCGGTGGCATGGCTGGAGGGGTCGCCTCGAAGGGGAGGGAGTAGCCCCTTCGGACGATTTGCAGCACCCACCTGTCCAATGTGATGGAACGCCAGTGGAGCAGGTGATGGCGAACTCTGCCTCCCACTGGCGTGGAATGGGCCTGAAAGCACAGACTAGGAGGGCTTTGAGGCGGATGCTGCCGGGGTAGATGTGGACTGACTGGCACGTTGTCCCCCTGTACCGCCTCGGCGGAATCCACGTCCGCGACCGTGTGGAGGTTGGTTCTGCGGCCTGTGGCTAGGCTAGGCGGACGTGAGGGGGCGCCCCTTCCTTAGCCACGAAAGGGGCGAAAAGGGGAAGTTTGCGGGCGCGGGCCGAGAGGCCCAAGGACTTGGCCATAGCCCGGGAGTCCTTAAAGCGCTCCAGAGCACTATCCGCCTTGTCGCCAAAAAGGCGACTGCCACCGAAGGGCATGTCCATGAGGGTGCTCTGGACATCCCCTGAAAAACTTGTGGACCGCAGCCAGGCGTGGCGGCGGAGCATCACTATGGTCGACATCGCTCTACCCAGCAAGTCCGTAGTGTCCAGTCCACATCTGATAGTGTGCCGCGCTGCATCCCGCCCCTCGGCAAGAGCCTGGGCGAGCCGTGTCCGGGCCTCCTCCGGACACTGGGGCAGCATGTCTTCCACCGTATCCCACAGGGAGTGGGAGTAACAGTCCAAGAGACAAGCGGTGTTAACAGACCGCAGTCCCAAACTAAGGGAGGAGAACAGCTTCTTACCAAACTGCTCAAGTCTCTTGGATTCCCGATCCGGGGGAGCGGACAGGAAGGTGGTCTGGGAAGTCGAGGCCTGGATAACCAGGCTCTCGGGCGTGGGGAGCAGGGACAGAAAACTGGGGTCGCCCGGTGCAGGGCGGTGGCGCCAGGCTACGTTCCGGTCCACAGGAGGTACTGTGGAGGGCTTGGACCAGGTGCCCTTCAGAACGTCCAGTAGTGCTTCATTAAACTGTAGCAGAGGCTCCGAGGAGCTTGCCGATGGTTGAAGCACCTCGGTGAGAAGGTTAGCCCTCACAGCCACAGCAGGCAGCTCTAGCCCAAGGGCTTCGGCCGCCTTGTGCAGCACCACAGAAAAAGCAGCACCTTCTTCCGAAGCCACGGTCGGAGGAGAGATGAAGCCAGTGTCAGGGGAGGTATCAAGACCACTGGCATCCCCCAGCTCATCTGCCCAGTCCTGTGATAACTGGCCCTGCTGGGCCAGAGGGTCCTCAGACCCCTCCCAGTCATCACCGTCATCTGATTCCTGGTAGACAGATGGAATGATCGGAAGATGAAATTGCCACCCATCGGCATCAGACGCGGCTCCGATGCCGGGCCCGGACCGGGACTGAATGGGGAACAGCGTCGTCCGAAGGTGGCGCCGGAGGTGGTACCGGAGTCGGCACCGGCAGAGGGGTCGTGAGGTCGACCGGCGCCAACTGGGATCCAGGCCTCGATCCCACGGGGACCTGCGGCGTCGGGACCGAAGTCGGTGACGGCGCCGGAGCCTCGCTAGGCCTCCCAGTCGAGCCTGTGGGGCCCGAAGGTGCGCCGACGGCGGAGCCAGGCCCCTCATGGCCGAGAGGAAGGCACTGACCTCCGCCGGAGTCGCGTCGGTCCCAGGGACCGGGTATGCGCACGGACGCGACTCCTGTGGCTCCGATGGAGCCGCGCCGGGGTACCACCCAAACCCTCAGCCGAGTCGCGCAATCGGCGAGGGGAGCCCGAAGAGCGATGTCGCATCTTGGACTTCTTACTATGCTTCGACTTACCCGAAGACTTGGAACCAGACGAGTGGTGGTGATGACTGCGGCTCCGCGACCGGTCCCTCGACCGGGACCGCGAACGGCGCGGAGCCGACTGCCGGAACTCCAGTAGCTTGCAGGACCGCTCCCGCCTAGCCTTCGAAGTCAGGCCCGGCAGTCGAGGCACGACTCGGAATCGTGGTCGGCCCCAAGGCAGTAGAGGCACCGGCGGTGGTGGTCCGTAACCGACATCAGTTGGTGACAGGAGTCACAGGGTTTGAAACCAGGCATCCTACCGGCACCAGAGTAGAGTCGACAGAATAGACCAAAAGAGTCAAAAAGTTTAGTCAAAAAATGACTAAAAGGGTATGCTCTTCCCGGATCGGCGCTGTCTGGCGTGGAAAAAAGAAGAACTGACGTCAGCGCGCGAGGGCGGCGTCTAAGTACTCCGACGAAGTCATCCCGGCGCACAACGCAGACTCGAGACGACGCCTAGCGACGCGCAAGGGTATTGCTGACGAAAAATCTTTCCGGATTCAGCCTGACGCCTGGGGATATTCTAAGGTGAGGAATCTAACGTGTTTCTTTCAGATTTGCACAGATGAGCTGCGACCACCGCCATCACTTTCTTGAACACCCGAGGGGAGCTGGTAAGGCCAAAGGGGAGCATGGTAAACTGAAAGTGTTTGCGGCCTACCGTGAACCACAGGTAACGCCGGGGACCCGGCAGAACGGGGATGTGAAAATAAGCACCCTGCAAATCCATCCCGTCTCCAGGGTTGAGAGCAGACAGGACCTGAGCCAGAATCAACATCTTGAACTTCTCCTTCCGGAGAAAGCGCTTGACGTTCCTGAAATCCAAGATAGGACGCAGGCCCTTGTCCTTCTTGGGCACCAGAAAGTAGTGGGAATAACAACCATGGCCTACTTCTGGGTCAGGAACGCGCTAGATGGCTCCCCCGGCCAAGAGAGCCATAACTTCCTGTTGGAGGAGGGACAGGTGATCCTCCAACATGCAATGGACTTGAGGTGGCATGGATGGAGGGGTAGTCTCGAAGGGGAGGGAGTAGCCCCTTCAGATTATCTGTAAACCCACCTGTCCGACGTGATGTTGAGCCAGTGGGGGAGGTGATGGCGAATCCTGCCACCCACTGGCGAGTGATGGGCCTGAAAGGTCGAACTAAGAGGGTTGGGAGGCTGCTGCAGATGGGGCGCTGGTGGACTGGCCCGCCAGCTGCCCCCTGACCCACTGCGGTGGGATCCACGTCTTCGGCCACGCAAAGGTTGGACAGCTTGCGCAGGCCTGTGGGTTTGGGTGGAATGTGGCAGGGCACCCCTTCCGTAGCCACGACAGGGGCAAAATGACTGTGCCGGGCAGGAAGTGGAAGCGAGCCCCAAGGATCTGGCCATAGCCCTGGAATCCTTAAAGCGCTCAAGCGCGTTGTCTGCCTTGTCACCAAACAGACGATGGCCATCACAGAGCATGCCCAAAAGCGTTGCTTGGACATCCCCTGAAAAAAGTGGACCTCAACCAGGCGTAGCGTCTCAGTGAGACTGACGTAGAAATCATCCTGCCCAGTGAGTCGGCGGTGTCCAGCCCACACCGGATGGTGAACTTCGTTGCGTCTCTCCCTTCGGCAACAGCACGAGAGAGCACTGCCCGGGCCTCCTCCGAGCACTGTGGCAGCACCTGCGCAACCGTGTCCCACACGGAGTGGGAGTAACGGCCCAATAGGCATGTGTGCTCACTGACCGCAGCCCCAAGCCCCAGGGTGGTCCAGCTTCTTGGATTCCCTATCAGGTGGTGCGTTAGGAAATGTGCCTTTGGAAGTGGAGGCTTGGACTACCAAGCTCTCTGGGGTAGGATGGGAAGAGAGGAAAATGGGGTCACCCAGGGCTGGGCGGTGGCGTCGGGCAATCATCCTGTCCACAGGAGCCCCTGTGTTGGCTTGGACTAAGTGCCCAAAAGGATGTCCGTAAGGGCCTCATTAAATGGCAGCAGGGGCTCCAAGGCCGCTGCCGGTTGAAGCACCTCTGTCAGGAGGTTTGTCCTGACCACCATTGTAGGAAGCTCGAGGTTTAGGGCCTCGGCTGCCCTACGCAACACCACTGCGCAAGATGCACCCTCCTCTGTAGCCACGGTAGGGAGAGATAGCATTCCAAGATTTGGAGAGGTGTACAGACCACTGGCCTCACCCAACTCCTCTTCTGTCCGGTTCCTCCAACTGGTCTGCAAGAGAGTCCACAGACCCTTCCCAGTCCTCCTCACCCTCTCCTGTGAGCCACTCAGGGCGGTAGGAAACATCAGGAGAGAAAAGGGGTACAAAAGTACCGGTCGGTGCTGATCCAGACGTCAGTCCGACGCCGTATCCTCATTGAGGGGGAGGCCAGGGTCGACGTCGGCTGGGGACACAACCGGCGTTGGAGGCGGTGGGGGTATAGTCACTGGATTCGGCGCCGGAGGAGGTGTCACGAGGTTGACCAGCGCCGATCCAGATCCAGGCCTGGATACCTGGGGGCCCTGCAGTGCCAGAGCAGAAGCCGCCAACATCAAAGGCCTAGAGCTCCCAACCAAGTCCGCAGGGCCAGAGGGCGCGCCGGCAGAGTCAGGCTGCCCAAAGATAGAATGTAAGGCTTCATAAAAGCTTAGAAGCTGGGCAGGGGTCGCTCCGGGTCCTGGAAAGGGAGGGAAGGCTGGAGCTGACCCAACAGCCTCGCGGGCCGAGCCGGACGACCCCCTTCCGCATCGCATCAGCCAACGTAAGGGGAGAACGCGTAGAGAGAACGCTTCTTCGCTTTCTTCTTGAGCTTCGACTTACCCGAAGACTTCGATGATGAGTGGTGGTGGTGGCTCCGCGATCTCCCTCTCGACCGGGACCTCGAACAGAGCAGAGTGGAGTGCCGGACCTCAAGAAGCTCTAGGGACCACTGCCGCAAAAACTTCGGATTCAAGGCCCGGCAGTCAGAGCAAGAGTTCGGGTCGTGGTCGTGCTCCAGGCACCAAAAGGCACACGAGGTGCAGGTCCGTGACCAACATCAGTTTGTGACAGGAGTCACACGCCTTGAAGCCGGTCTGACGAGACATCCCCCCGTGCACCAGGAGTTGATCAACTCAAAAAAAGGTGTCGACAAAAGTCGGATAAATATGGAGTTAAAAAGTGACTTGCGGTACCCTCTCTCTCCGGATCTGTGCAGTCCGGCGTAGAAAAAGAAAGAACTGATGTTAGTGCGCGAGGGCAGCGTCTAAGTATATACTGCGACGTCATTTAAGCAACCACAACAACGAACGCCGAGTCGACCGACGCCACCAATCGATGTGCAGGCATACCGCTGAGGAAAGAATTCTCCGGAACCAGTCTGATGCCGGGGGTAACTGGGGGTAACTCGAAGGTGAGAAATTCACAACTAATTGTCTCTTTCAGATAAATAATTTCACATTTTCAAAGATACAGTGCACTTTTTCAGTTCAGCAATCTTAATCTACGGGAGGAAAACAAGAATGCAGTTTTGCAGGTAAGTACACGACCTACAAATCCAGTCTTCGGGGTCTGTGGTCAAGACCGGGCAGTGTTCAGGTTAGCACCAAGACTGCAGCACCAGCGGCACAGGGGAAGTCGGTTGCAGAGATCAAACCCGGGGTCGGGTGCCCAAGGTTAACAAATGGAGACTGGTGGTGATCGAAGATGCGCTGCTCACAGGTAAGTAAAGAGGTGTCAGGGGTCGATCTCCTGGGGTAAAGGTAAGCATGGCCTTGGTGACGGGTCCCTAGGGGACCATCTTCAGTCCCAATGCCCAAGGTACCAGGGTACCATTTACTAGGGACTTGAAGGGGATATCTGAAGTTGTGCCAATCATGGTACAATTTTAGGGAAGGATCTCTTGCACATGTGAACTGGTTGGCAGGGACTCTGCAATTTCAATCAAAACCACATCGTGGTCCAGGCAAAAAGTGGGGGGCTAACCAATTGTCTCTGTGTCAAAAACAAGAAACAGCTTTGCTCACTAAACCCTTTTTATATTCCTATTTTTATCAGTAAGTCATGGAGGAAAAAAATGACCTCTGACAGTTTCATTATCAGAGAAAGCAGTGCAAGGCAGCTGGCTCCCCAGTTCATTTGGACGGCCTTTTGAAGTACATCAGATCTTGCTAGAAAACACAGCTCATGTTTTGCTGGCTCCATCAGGGAGGACACCAAGTTGTTAATTTTAATAAAGAAAGCAATAAAAGGGTGCTTGATGTAAAAGTTTAAGTAGCCTTGAGAGGACTGTAGAGCGTTTTTCTGAGGCAAAATGTGCTCAAATGTCCCCCACATAGTCAGAGTATATTCAGTGTTTAAGAATAGTAACGAAGGTCACCCTATGGAGAACTGCTATTTACACAGTATAGCCAGTAAGCATTAAGAATGAAGAGCTGAACTATACTAAATGTTTTCATTTTCTTTGATGCCATAAATAGACCGTTATTAGAGGATACCATGTATTTTATAATTTTAAGAGTTTAAAAATAAACCGAGTCAAATTAATAGTTGTGGCACAGAACTGCATACAATGAATACAAACAGTGGGTAAATCAACTTCAACAGTCAGCTCTACTGCCTCTATGTGCTTGGGATTTAGCATCCATGAAAAGAGGACAATGGGAAACCAAAGGAGTTTCCCCTCAGGCCCAACAAATAAATCTTCTTTGATCCCATGGAACAAACGTTGAACTCTACCTTAGGCTTTCAGCATATCCATCACCACCTCTAGCTGGGGCTTACCTGCTGGATGGGGCTCTGAGCTTGGAAGAGGATGCGCCGGCCCAGCAGCTCAGCAAAGATGCATCCAACAGACCATATATCGATGGAGCTTGTGTAGTGGCGGCTACCCATCAAGATCTCAGGAGCACGGTAGTACTGCGTAACCACCTCCTGTGTCATATGCTGAGACTCGTCTGGCTCCTCCACTCTAGCCAAGCCAAAGTCACAGATCTGGGGAAGGAATAGACAAGATGACAGCCTCCATCTTATATGCCATGGTTCTCTTCCTTGGACTTTACAAGGATCTGACATTTGGTAGGTAAGTTACGATTTGGAGTAGAAGCAGAAAAAGAAAAAGAAAGCACAAAATAGAGAGAGAGTGGCAGGAAAATAGTATAGTGGGAAAAGGATAAGAAAGAGAAAAGGCCAAAGAGTAGTACAATGGGACTTTAAGAGGCTCATTTACACAGCATGTGAAGTTTATCGACAGACCATATTGATTATGAATAAAACAACTGTGACACATTTAAGTCACTTAGAAGTGCAGGAGGGAAAGGGGAAGGTAGGAAACATGATGTTAAGGTTCTTGAATAATGTGCATGCAACTCAATGAGCGTAAAAAAGAAAAGTAGACAATGGACAAGATCAGATTTAGAAGAGTGACGGGAAAGAGGACGCTATCGGAAAGTAAATAAGGGGAACATGAAATTATGCCCTGTTGGTTGTTTGTACAGTATTTATGCTCCTCTAAGACCTTTTTGGAGGTGCAGGGGAAAAGGGGAAATGTAGGTAACATGATGTTATGTTAGTTTTTTTGAATATCACATGCAAAGGACAGGCTCCAAATAAATATATCTCCATGAAGTAGTCTCATTTGGAAATTGTAGCAAATGTTTTCTATTATCTGCCCCAGTAAGGGGGTTGCTGAAAATGCACAAGATGACTGCTTTTTAAGTCTCCCTGCAAAGAAATGAGTGGTGTGTGAACATACAGCGTGACTTTTTAAGTCATTGCCCTTCATATTAAGGTACTGACTTGAGTTAAAATGAAAACTGTTCAGCCGGTGGCACTCGCTGTAATGTTGGGCGGCAAAAAGTCTTTCTCAGAGTAATCTAGTCAAGGGGGTGAAACACCTGAAGAGGGTCTAAGTTTATGACCCTCCTTTTGATAAAACTTAACTGCAACAATGAATGAAAATAAACACTTAATTTCACTTCTCCTATCCTCAAATGTGTCATAGCTCTTTGGCAACATGTCTCTCTGAATAACTGTTTCGAGGAGAGTCTGCTACTTTTTTAGTACAACCTTTTGACTTTGTATATGAAAGATACCTTTCTCACAGCTAATTATTACTACTCTTCAAGTTTTGTGCTGGGGAAAATATTAGGCTGTTTCGATTACATACAAAAAGGGAGCCATTTTATTAGTGCAAGCTTAGCATTTCTTTGAATATTACTGCCTTGTCTACAATACTATTGATATATTAACATGGACTCTCTCTTAGAGAAGCTAAACCCTCTCAAGCAAAGTCAAACAAAAGGAAACAAGCAACTTCACTACCAACCATTAAAACCAAAACAGTATCAAAAGGTTTTACACAGCAAAATCTTGGAGGCAAGATATGCAATACAAGCTTAGACTGACAGTTTGCACAGTAAACATTCAAATAGATCTGAAAGAGTTTCTGCTAGTTAAATTAAAATCAGACAATAGAGCCATGGTAAGGTAAATTTTCTTCCAAGTTAACCAAGATCCTTGCAATGGAAAAGATTCTTCATGATCTTGAAAACAGAAAATATAACTTGGGTAAATTTACTCTGTTGTATTATGTGTATTTGTAGAGCAATCAATCACCGGGGTAACCTGGAGCTCTAGCAGGAGCAGCATGGTCAGGCCTAGGTTGTTGGAGCTTATTCAAAGAGAAATTTCTTCAGACTCTTGTAGAATTTAGAAACCGAAGTGTCGGGTCATTCCAGGCTTTAGGCGCGACTTAAGAAAAAGCCCGCCTGGCCACTGGCTCTGAATCTGCGTATGCATGGGGTATGTGCCAGTGGAAGTTCAGCTCAGCAGAGGTATCCGGTGGGTTTCTGGAAAATGATGCAGTTGGTGAGTTAGCCTGGGCACGTGTTGTGTAAGGAGTTTGAAAAGAGCTTGTTTGTGTATGGCCAGCCAGTGGGAGCCCTCTGAAGTATGGGGCGATGTGCGTGTGTCATGGAATGTTAAATGCTGGATGCTGAGTTTTCTATGGTTAGAAGATGTCTGGTCAGTAGTGTGCCAATTTCAGCATATTAGAGGGTAGTCCCGTTTCCTAGTGATCACGGTTGTGGTGACAGTTCTGCGTGCGTTAGTGAGGAGCCACTTGAAGATATTCAGCATCATAAGGGTGTGGAGCAGGAGGCAGTGACTTAGTTGACTTGGGCAGTCATGTTGAGTTGATTATCTATGACAATGACAAGGTTCTTTGCATGGGCAATGAGGTAGAGGCGGGGAAGAGTCCCGCTGGCCAAAAGGTTAAGTCCCAGAGTAATGATTTTCTGCTTAAGGCCACAACTTTGGTCGATCAGTAATAAATTTGAGACAGTTAGTTTTACTCCAGTCAGCGACATCGGTGTGGGAGGCAGCGAAGCTGGTCCTGTGGTTAGGCGTTTTATTCGAGAGGGAGAGTATTAGCTGTGTGTAATCGGCATGAGAATGGAAGTTGATTCAGTGTGTGCTGATGAAGAGCAGGGCCATGTAGGTATTGAAGAGGGTCTGGCTGAGAGATTATTATTGCGGTACTAAACAGATGAGATTGCGGTCCTCCAAGGTAGACGAGGCCAGGCTGACAGCCCTACAGGAACAGCGGAGTGCAGGTCCTTGGATGCCAGTTTAATGGAACCATGTGAAGAGAAGGAGGTGGAATTCCTTGTTGAATGCCATTAAGAGATCCAGTGGGATAGGGCTGTGGTTTCCAGTCTATCCATGATCATCCAGATGTCGTCTGTAGAAGCGATGAGGGCCGTTTCCATGCTGTGGTTAGGTTTGAACTCAGATAGGATGGTGTTAAGATTATTTATGTGGAAGTGGTTGACTAGGCACTATTGATCACCTTCTCGAAGACTTTGCCAAAGTAGCAGGGAGATGGGACTATAGTTCGCTAGTGTTGTCAGGTCCGTCAAGGTCTCTCCCCCCCCCCCTCCTTTTTTTCTTTTAAGAAAGGGTGAGGGGTGGGGAATTTGGGGAAGTACAGTGGCGCGTTTGCAGGCTTCAGGGTAGGCAGTATTTTTGATGGAGGAATTCAGGATGGAGAGGAGCGCTGAGCAGATGGGCTGGAGTTCTTTGATGAAAGGTGTGGGGTTGGCAAGGGTTCAAAGGGGTCTCGGAATAGATGGACTGCTTGAGGGAGATTGTGTTCTTCTATGGTGATGGCTGGCAAGGTTGTCAGTGTCGTTCTGGTTGTCAAGCTAAGGAATCATGTTACAAGGTCGGCGTGGCCCAGCTGGGAGGTCGAAGTGGTCGATATGCTGCCAATCGTGCGTTAGAAAAGATGGGCAATTTGGTGCAGAGGTCCTGTGAGGGGGTGATGCTGGTGGAGCTCGCTACATTGAGTTGAAATCTTTCAAGATGGCAAAGACTTGTGCTGCTATTGGCGACTGCATCAATGCGATCTTCGAGTATGGAGTGTATAGTGGCTCAGGTTTGCCAGTGGCAACGTTTGAGGGATATGATATAATGTCTATGTTGAATAATATGTACTAGCTATTGATCGCTGGTTCCTTTTCCCTACAGATCCAGAGTAAAACCTAATTCATACCCCAACTGGAATGCTATGATCGGACACATATCCACAGCCCTGTGGTGGAAGAAGCTGAGCTTTTGGGGTTCTAGTCTCTGCTCCGACTGATGTTCCCATGACATACTTTCCTGCTAACTAATGAATTATGGGATTACCTGATACCACACTGCTGCTTAGCTTTGGGCATGTGATATTCTTCTGCCCGGTTGCAGTCTCTGTTTCAGGATGCACAAAACTCTTATGTCCTTCTTTGTGTGTTAAAGTCAGGCATCAACACTGGGTTCAAAAGCGGTATCCCCCACCAAAATGCAAGCCAATGCTATGGCTTTAGACCTCTGGATCAAAACCTTAATACTGATCCTGTTATGATCTGCCTCCTCGCTGCACAGACAGTGCATAATGTTGACTTAATGCAGATATTAGTGATGGGATTGCTCACTTGAATGGTGGGAGATCTTTTTTATATTGTTTTGCACAATGAGGTAATCGGCCTTCAAAATCTTTCCACAGCTGGTAACAAGATCTATAAAGTAGCATTGTGCAAATTGTAACTCACCACTGCACAGTTGCAGCTCCCTTTAGTCTATTTTGTTCCCAACTACGTTCACCACCATCTTCTTGTCAGATCGTGGACCTGTTCTTTAAGTAAGGGTCACAGCCCAATTTCTGGGAAGTGGTAAACACAAGTCAATCAGCTACTGCGTTGGAATAAACAGATTTGGTGAGGCTGGCCTTAACTTTTGCTGCAATCTACATGTTACAGATTTAGCAGCAAGAGTCTTGAAAGGAAAGCATTACTTTGTAAGGATCTGTTTGCAGCATGTAGTGCTACAGATTCACATGCTCTGAATAACCCTGCCATCCAGTGTTCCGAGCAAAACACCGAGCATCCGAATGCTTGCAACTTGTTTTTGTTTGAAGAAGTCTTTCGAGTTACAGGTACAGGTACAGGGACTCCAACCTTCGATGGAAATGCACATGGGACAAAGCTCCACTGTTAAATTGTTTTCAGGTCAAAGGGTGAGAGTAGTGATGGAGCAGTATAGGATATTTTGAGAACCATGCATGAAGTATATAAAGAAAAAATAATCTGTAGCAACCAATGGCTCCCAGAGAGGCAAGTGTGAACCTAGAGCACTACTTCCTATGAACAGATGCTTACAGTGTAAGTAACATTCTATTAGTAGCTTGTGGGGCTGTAGCAACTCATGCTTTGCACAGACTGTAAATTAGTGCTCCCGTAAGCGGTGGGCAGCCAGTGGATGGTGCAGATGCTTAAAACAGAGCTCCTAGAACAGTTTGACCATTCTGGTGTGCTAGAACATCCACACAGTAATGTTTTTTGAATGTGTGTGGAGTGGACCATATAGCAGATTTGCAAATGTCAGCTTCAGGAATGTTACCCAAGAAGGCCAACATGGCTTCTTTCATATAGGAAGAATGTGATCCGGACCCAGCAGGCAACGTTTTCTTAGCTTTGAGTTACAATGGGTAGAATGTGGTCTCGGCCAGCAAGAGTGGATGCACTTGACAATCTACCTGGCTATACCAGCTTTCGCAAAAGTGACATTTGAGGTTTAGCAAAACAGTTGTTGAGCTTTGCGGAAAGTTTTGGTTCAGTCAATGTAGTACGTAAGGGTGCTTTCGACAAAGAGTGTGGAGTGCCATTTCGGCTACAGAGTCTGGTTGAGGGAACAAGACAGGGAGCTCAATAGTTTGGTTTAAGTGGAAGAGAGATAAGAGTTTGGGGAGGAATTTGGGGTTGGTTTATAAGGACAACTTTTGGTATGACCTCAAAGAAAGGCTCTTTTCAAGGGATGGTGTGTAGCTGGGTAACAGTTCTTAAAGATGTGATGGCGACAAGTAAAACAACCTTTCAAGAAAGAACCTGTAATGGGCATGAGTGTAAAGCAGTGCTTCCCAAACCTTTTAGAACCATGACTTAAAGTTTTTAACCCACAAACCTTCACAACCCACCTAGCTTCAATGGGCATGAGGCATGGGAAATTTATGAACGCAATAGTAGACATTTTCAAAATGCTGTGAATTACTAAAATAATAATCTTTTAAAAAAATTGCGTTCCTCTGGAACAGCAATTGTGAGTAACTTTCACGACCTTGACCACACCGTTTGATAAGGCTTTATCTGACTTTTGCAAAGATATTAATCTGCACATAAAGGTGGCAGATGGTGAACTGCACTGGAGCTTGAACACTTTTCAGAGTGGGGTGCTGGCCTGTGATATCTGCTCACTAAAATCACAAGGCGTATGAAAAATCTTGGTGTTGATACCAGTAATTTTAGCAAATTTGAAAAACACTTCTGCAGCAGAGTACAGGGTAGGACCTTCTGTCCATTTGTGTGTTAAAACAAGGTCCAGTGGTGCATGCATGCATGCATATCTATCTGTCTATCTATCTATATTGATTCACTGGGGAAAAAAAAACTAAGGTTACCATAACATAGTTAGGTGAATGTCAGTGATAATGTTTTGAACTAAAAAGAAATTCACCAGGTAAAGTTAGCAGTGCTAACTATAACTTGCGTCCCTGACATGGACTGCTTATGACCTCACATTGGACATCCCTCACGTGTTCTATGAAATAGACATCACTAATGACATCTCAAATGACATCATTGATATCACTGATGACATCATCCAACGAGTGCAAGAGTTGTTTTACAGTTTACATAGTGGTGGGTACGTATGTAGTGGGTATTACATTTTCTAAGCAGCCTTGAGTTATTAGACAGAATAGTGTCAGCATAATAATTTATACTTAGACAGAAGAGTGCATGCACCAGGTACTACCCTATGTAAACTTGCTTGTTTTGCTTCGGAAGAGGGGCCACAGTATTAAGGGTGCAGGTAAAATGATCATTTCAACCTTCAGATTATGGCTATTTTTTAGCAAATAGTGTTTTATTTGAGAACTGTTGCATAGAACGCACACACTGTTCTTAGTAAATTATTTTGAATATTCTGTGGTGCATTTCTCATGAGAGTTTCATTGTTTGCAAACAGCGAGATAGACAATGAATTCTCTACATTAACACGGTTTACAGTACGGTGGCATTGCCCTCCCCAATATTAAAATATATTATTGGGCTTCTCAATTAGTTGTCATAAATCATTGGTTACACGTACCCCAGGATGGCCCAGCATATCACATGGACAGACACCTCCTGGGAACTGCGGGAGTTATGGTAACACTATACAATAGAGTCAGGAGAAACAACCTCACAGGTCCAACGGCACACACGATCCAAATCTGGTTCGAGGCACAACGAGCGCTGGGCTGGGAGGGAGTAATAACGCAGGTCATGCCATTATGAGACACAAACTGATTCGGCACACTACGCAACACCAAAGGCGCACTAGGCACACTCTTCCACACCCTCGGGCTCTGTCCAGAAATTGAGAGTTATTGGAGGGCGGTAATGCGCACACTCTCACAGGTTACGATGATCAGGATTCTCCCAGAACCGAAAAGATGCTTTCTTAATATAAGGGGAGCCCACGGATCTCAACAATACAGCTCAGGACTGGGTAGCACTAGGCATGATACTAGCGAATCAAAATATTGCGCGACACCGGGGATCCCGACAGACTCCTACCCTTCACCAGTGGTGTAAAGACATGGACAATGCAATGGTAGTGGGGAAATCAGTCTACATACACAGAGGGTGTCCCAAAAAATGGACACAGGTGTGGGGCGGATAAAATACATACAGAGGCAATATATGTGAACCTCCGCATGAGGAATCTGAATCGGATGCAAGTGAATGACTGGAACGCAATGTTTAAAAGAAGGACTACGAGACACTAAGCTTGTTGATTGCCTACTACCAATCATCCGCACTGAGCATTTCTAACGGTTGAATGTATGCCAGTAAACTATTGTATAACTGCCATATCACTCTGCATGTACCGTCAAGTCCTATTGGATTATGTATAATTGTTACATCACTTAAAATGCCAATAAAATATTTAAAAAAAAATACTGTTTACAGTACTCAGTTCTCTACCCAGATCAATTTCTTAATGTAGGTCCGGTGTGTGTCAGGGGTTTAATACAGATAAAAGTTGTCCGTAATAGGGCATTCATTTTTGAATTGGCATTCACTATTTTGGCTTTCTCCGAACAGTTGTATACAGATTGAACACCGTACTCAATAAGGGTTTCCCATACATCTGTGGTGGATTGTTAGTGTGAACTATGCTACCTGTAAAGTGTATGCTATAGGGGCAATGTCGCACATAATTCTTGTTTTCAAAACACCTAAGGGAGTTGTTTCAGTATTTGTAGTAATGAGGCCTGATCTTCTCCAGAGTTGTTTTGTACTTACTGTCAGACCACAGATGCCATTGTAATTTCTATAAGGGATTCGTTGAGTGAATGTCTGCATCTGTCTGTCAGTTGGTGTCTAAGTGGCTATATGGGTGTGTGAGTGGGTACATGAGTTTCTGTATGGGTGAGTGATTGGTGGGCTGAGTACCTTTATAGGTGTCTGTGGGTGGGTGGAACTGCGTGTGACTGTATGGGTTAGTCAGTGTGTGAGGGGGGCTGTATGGGTGTGTCTTTCTGGAAGGGAGTGCATGTGCCAGTGGTATATTGGTGAGTAAGTGGGTATGTGAAAGGCAGTATAGGTGAGTGATGGGGTATGTGAGTGACTTCGGTGAGTGAATGGGAGTGTTTGCTTGGGTAAGCATACTTGTGTCAGTGACTGTATAGGTGAGTGAGTATGTGTTACTATCTGTAGGAGTGAGTGTGTGTAACTAAGGGTAAGTGGCTGGGTGATTATATGAGTGAGTCGCTCTATGGGTGACTGACCCTGTGTGTGAGGGGACTGTACGGGTGTATGAGTGGGTAGTTCAATGGCTGTATTAGTGAGTGAGTGGTTGTATGGATGAGGGAGTGCATGTGTGTGTTGGTGTAAGTACTGGTATGGGTGTGTGAATCGGTTTCAGAATGGTAGTGTTGGAGTGGGTGTATGAAAGGTTATATGGAGGTGTGAGTGGGTGCGTCAGATTCTGTGAATGATGTCATCAGTGATGCCATTTGAGATGTGATCTGAGATGTCAGTGATATCACTAACCATTTCTTAAGTGATATAGTATGGGAGGTCATAAGCAGTGCATTGTGGGGGCAAGAGTTCAAGTTATCTCACTAACTAGAACGGCTGAATTTCACTGGTTTTGTACGAGTGAGAACCAAGCCCAACTAGAACGTCCCTGTAACCTTTGTTTTTTCCGTGAATTTCTTTTTTTTTTTCTATCGGGTCTATATTTCATTTTTTTATTTGAAAGTATTTTATAAATTTTTACAGACAGGTACATTTGCTTTTCCGTTACGAAGTACCAGCCAAACGTAGTTGGTGTTGCCGTACCATCAGGTAATTGGTATACATGTTTGGTTGCACCCCTTTACATTGACTTGCTAGGAGATTAAGGACAGGGTGATAGAAAGAGCGAATAGAGAAGAAAGGGTGAAAATAGGTTACAAGAAGTGTTCTATAGTGATGAGCCTAGTCTATGCTTTTTGTAAGTAGTAGTCACATTTGCAGAGTGGTGGAGAAAGGTGGTGGGGCCTCCGACCAGCTCTCAGAAATCCAGCTGTGTACGGCTTTGAGGAGGTACCAGGAGGGATTCTTGGCCGCCAAGGTCCCTCAGGAGTGAAGTGGACTTCATCCCCCAACCAGTATTACCGTGTTTGCAAAGTGGTGGAGAAGAGGTTGTGGCCTTCGAAGCTCTCTTAGCAATCACGCTGTGTGGGGCTTACTGGAAGTAACTGAAGGGGGAGTTGCCCACCAAGGGCGTCCCACACAGCAGGATTGCTGAGAAGTTGTCAGAGGCCATGCCCCCTTTCTCCACCACTCTGCACCGTGCCTCCTGGCGCACTACTAGTTGGGGGATTAAGTCCCCTTGGGTCGAGGGTCCTTGGGGCCAACAGCCCCACCTGCAGCCTCCAGTAAGTTCCACACAGCTGTATTGCTAAGTGGTTGTTGGAGACCACGCCGCCTTTCTTCACCAAACGTGCCTCCTGGTGAACTACTGGTTGGAGAAATAAGTCCACTTTAGTCTGGAGGTCCTCAGGAGTAAAGTGAAATTCATTCTTCAACCAGCAGCAAGGAGGAGGCACTTTTTCAGAGTGGTTGGGAAAGGGGGCATGGCCTCCAAGACCTCTCAGTATTCACGCTGCTGGGCCTTACTGGAGGTGCAGAAGGTGTTCCTGGACCCCAAGGACCCTCAGCATCAAAGGGGACTTAATCCCTCAACAAGCAGAACGCTAGGAGGCAGTGCAGTGTGATGGTGAAGGGGTCGTGACTTCCAGCGAGGTGCCGGAGGATATGTTTTTTTAAAACATTCTTTCAAGGGAGGGGGGGGGGCTGCGTTGTCCCCTTGCCCTGGGCCATTTTTCGCCCTGGGAACCCCATACCCCAGGCCCCAGCCTCTGTTTATTTTAAAAAATAATGAGGGGGGCTGCGCAGCTCCCCTCCTGGGCCGATTCCGAGGTACCCCATCCTCCAGAGACCTGACCCCCCCCCCCCCCCTCCCTTTTTGTTTTTAAAAGGGATGGGGCTGCGTGGACACCCGCCCATCCGGATTTCACCCCCCCCCCCCCAAGGACCCCGTCCCCAGGGGGGCCTGCCACTCCTTTGGGGACTGCAGGAGAAACCTCAAGGCCCTTGCGAGCTTCTGGTGCCCTGCGGGAGCCTGCATTGTTTTAGGACATGCAGCTCCCTCTATCCAAAAGCAATTCTTCTCCGCTTTGTACAAGTGAGAGCATTTTACAAGCTTTCGCTTGCACAAAGCGGAGCAGTGTTTGCTATGGCTTGGCGGAGTTTTGCTCTTGCCAAGCCACAGCAAACTTCAATGCTCCAGGGCTGGGGATATCGGGACATTGCTGGAACCGGCCCTTGGTGTGGCGGTCCACAGAACCGTCAAGGGCCCTCCTTTCTTTATATTTGCACCAGGGAGGAGGGGGTCCCTGTGGTAGCAGGGGCACCGCATGGCCCCGCATTCTTTTTTGTTAAAGCCCTGGGGAGGTGCCGGTCCCCAGGGCTGTGAGTGGGGGGTCCAGTTATATTTTCAAGCAAAGCCCCAGGGAGGTGGAGGGGGGGGGGGGGGGAAGGGGGTCTCCTGGACTTTGGAGGGGGGGGGGGGGGTGATGAGTCCAAGAGGCCCCCCATTTATAAAAATATAAGCCTCAGGGAGGTGGTGGTCCCCCGATACTTTCAACATAGCAGCTGAACCAAAAAGGGGAAGTTTCGTGAAAATTTAGAGAAGATTCGCCAAGCGGCGCCAAAGTTATTGGCAAAACAGAAAAACGCTTTTCCTATGGAAACTTTGGTCCTAACTACCTACTGGCAATGGATGGATAGATGTAGATATATATATATATATATATATATATATATACATACATACATACACACACACACACAGATAGAAGTGTTATATAGCGCAAATGCTCCATAGCCCCATTGGAATACTTTACATGAGCATATATAAAACGTCATGGACTGAATTAACCTCAGCTGCTGGCTATTACTCATGCAGTATCCCAGTCCATCGTTACTTTGCGCAACATGTTGCCTTAGCTTGGACCAAGCCGTACACAAATCCATCTTGACCTTTCTCCAATCTGAACAGTCCAACCTGAACTGCCAGGCCAGGTTCTCAATGAACCAGAATACAACCAACCCAGGATTGGTTTCACCCTAGTTAGGGCTCATCAGCGAGGTATAACTTAGTTCAAGTGACAGTTTGCCCAGGCCTACGTCTGGGCATACTTGTTCCATTGGGAGTCAGATTAATCTTATTTTAAGCAAGAAGATTAAGTGATTTGTCAAGAGCAAATGCTGGGACTCAAGCCTGGTTGCCCATCTAAAGTCAGCAGCTCTGACTGTTAGGCCACATCTATATTTCTCAATTTATGTGAAAGTCATTTACAAGTGAGATGATTGTGTCCGATCACATATAGTGAGCACAATCTCTGTTGAAAATGACTTCATGAAGCAAAAAATAAAAAAAAAATACACACATAACCGCGGCAAAAAGTACTGGAGTCTAGCTTGGTAATAATTGCAAGGGTTTGTTTTAAACCTGTACTTGAGGACATACAATTGTATTCGGCAGGAGAGTGGTAAAGATGTATGTAGATGTCGCAAATATATTACTAAAGCATCGTGCAGTAGTACACTGTCATTTACAAAGAGCACCTTTTCCACTGAAATGGGCACTAAATTTGCACAGACAGTTTGACTGATAAAATTATATAGAACACAAATATGTTGAAATCTGGGTTCAGTGAATATTTATCGTTTGCGCATCATCAAGAAATTGCTGGAGAGGAAGCACATGCAGCCTGGCAGGATGAACTATGGCTATGCAGGAAGCCACCATCTCTAGCAGGCATATTACTGTTCTGTCAGATGAAGATGTACCTGAAAAAAGGCAGTAACTTTTGGAAAGCTTGTACCTTGGCTTGGCTACAACTTGCCTGTAATGGGGTTGAGGGTAGTCCCTAAGAAGCGTTGAATCTGAAGGGGCTGAAGATTAAATATGGCAGTGCTTATGGTAAATTACAGTCTGAGCAGGAGGGAGATGGTGGCCTCAGTGTTTACTAGGAACTGTTTGCTTACGCTCTAGATCAGCCAATCATCGAGACAGGAGAACACCCGCCGTTTTGAAAAAAGCGTCAATCCCTTCTAGCAGCCGGTCGAGAGAGGACAGAGAAGGAAGACGAGAAGCTCCAGTTACTGAATCCAGACCAGGAAACCGAGGCCCGTGAAAGTCCAGGAGTACCAGGAGGCCAGCGGCTCTACACTTTGCCCCGCCACACTCCTGGAGGAGCGTGGCTCACACAGGTGCTTGTGCAGCACTCGGGCTGGGTCGGGAGGAGGGAGAAAGTCAGTGCAAGCGGGAGACCCTGAAATAAACAAAACCTACCTTGCTACCCTTCCCTCACCGAAGCACGTCCCTCACTTTAGGATCGGTGTCACTTGGTGCTCCTTCACTCCCTTCCCCATAGAGATAACCACGTTCCTGTTTATTCACCAAGGCCCTTCTTTCTTTCCTCTTTGTTGGTTTGTTTTCCCCGAGGACGAGAGCGCATCAGAAAAGAGGAAGAAGGAGACAAAGACCTTGATGAAAGGCGGACCCGAGGACGGATAAGAAGCATTATTCCAATTGACTCGAGGGATTTGCTTCAAAACGTGAACTAGAAATAAAATTACGTTGAATTCTCCGTTGTTGTCCATCTCAGTCCTTGAAACACCCGACAACGTTGAATGACCCCATGACAGGCAGTAGTGTTGTCCAGAGGAGAAGCCCTGACTGGGACATGCTTGAGGTCAGGCCCCCCTGGGGCTGTACTATGTAGTTTTCCAAGGGGTCTTCAAGTAGGATGTGGGTAGGGAGGGGCTTCTAACTCTTCTAAAGAAGAATAGTAACTGGCTGGCTTGTGTCCCAAAAGGAGCTAGGTGACCCATGAGCAGAGGTCATGGATGGTGGAGGAGTTCAGGATAGCGGTGGTGGGCTGGTGACCTTGTCAAGGAGTGTCAAGGAGTGTCTTCTTGGGTGCAGGAGCTGAAGGTTCCGAAGAAGGATTAGGCCCAAGACTATCCTCGAAGACGAGCCCGAGTTTCTTGGCTTGCTGTTGTGCCAGGACCAGTAGAAAACTTTTCCGGATTGGGGACGGAAGACAATGGTCTTGTAGAGTTCACGCTGTAGTTTTTTGAGGGTGGGCATGTCAGAGTCCTCAGAATCTGTTGTCGAAGACAGTTTCAGGGCCAACAGAGTGTGACGTAGAGTGCTGTTGGAGCAATGAAGTGGCATTCGACTTCAGAGTGGATTTGGGTGCTTTAGCTCAGAGGTGTTTCTTTAGACTTGAAGACCGATGCAACACGAGCATGTTGCCTGGATCATGTCTGTAGGAAAGTACAGCTTTTTGACATGGTCACCCCCACTTTTTGCCTGGTACAGGATGGGATTTTGACTAGAGGTGCACTGGCTTTCTGCTAACCATGTTCCCAGGGCCAGATCTCTCCCAAAAATGTACAATTGTTCCACCAATTGAAAATACCTTTAGCACCCTATCGCATCCTGTGTGTTTTTTGCGCAGAGAATAATGAAAACACAACCTGACACACATCCCTTTGAGAATAATGACCCATGAGCCTTTTAAAACGGGTGGGAAGGGTGTCAATAGTCACACTTACTCCTAGGACACTACCTCACTGTGTCCAGCCATCCCACTGCTCCGTCGAACGTTCGCAAGTGTGACTATTGACACCCTTCCCACCCGTTTTAAAAGACTCATGGGGCATTATCCTCTTAGGGAACAAGTCGCAAAGTAGTATACCAAATTAGGTATTGTATACTGTGCATGACTATTTAGCATGCTCATCATGTAGTAAATACTACATGTACATACACTACTTTTCATTCATCTTGTGGACATCGCTCCTTAACATATAGTGAGTGTAGAAGGGATCATCTTGGTCCTGAAGAAGCAGCCAGGGGAGGGCTTCGAAACATGTAGACCGGCATAGGAGGGACAGCTAATTACAGGCAATATACCTCCCATCTTGTTTCCCCACTTTTAATAATGCCAGCTCAAAGGAATATTAAAGTTTGTTAATCCCAAGAGCCAGGTATTTTTTAATGTACTCTTTCGTTCACTCCTGACCCTTCCACTCACACTCCTACACGACACACAATTTTGTCTTTCACAAAAAATTGTGCTCCCACGTAGTCGTAGGACGCCCCATCTCGCAGCGGGGCGGGAAGACCCCTACGATGAAGCATGACACCAAGGGCCCTTTTGGTGTGTGAGGGGTATTTTAACTAAACTGTTTTTCCCACCAATGTAGGAAACACACTTAGTCTGGGAGGACACAACTCTAAAACTATCTGAGGGTGGATCTATGTGTTTCATACCTACTGACTTGAGGAGGACGTATCCACCTCCGCTGCTCCTACGAGCAGAACCTCTTCACTCCCCTTTTTGGTTCTTTCCCTTTGACACCTGGACAGACAGGAAATTAGCTAGTCAGGTAGGCATGCCCACCCTCCCCGGCTAGTACCACCCCTAAGGTGGCCTAACCTGATGTGGGTACGGTTTTTCAGAGGTGGCCATCTTTGTGTTGGCACACTAAGGAACTCTGGGACAGGGTTATGCCCATTTCCCATAGGTATATAGGGGGCGTGGAGACCCCAATGTAAGTAGCCCATTGGCTACTATCCTGCACTCCCTTAACGCCCCTAAAATCAGTTTTTAAGGGAGCCCCTGGCCCCAGAAAATCAGATCTTGCCAATCTGAAAGACGAAGGAGGACATGAAGAGTTGCATCCTGCAAGAACTGAACTACCAGCAACTGACCTGACGCCAACCCTGCCTGATGACTTTGAAAACTGAGTCAAAAGTCGACTTGTCCTGCAGCTGCTGAGTCCCCAAAGCCTGGGAGACCAGCCAGCACTTCACGCAGGAACCAAGACCTCCCGAGAAGTAGCGGACCTGCTTCACTGCAACCTACAGGTACCCAAGGACTCCTGTGAGGACTTCATGATCGCAGAAACCCAACACCTGAAGACATCAGTGTAAGAAAGTGGGTTTCTGTTGCAGTAACCCCCCCCCCCCCCTTTTTTGCCTAATAGCTGATGCACTTTTCCTTGTTGTGCCCTGGGATCCTGCCAACCAGGTGCCCAGGGCCTGTGTTCCTTCCCTAAAAACTGCTTAACAGCCAAAACCCAAATTGGCAAACCCTGGCCACATGTCAGCCCCTGGTAAATGGTACCCTAGGTACCCAGGGCCTTGTGACCAGGGAAGGCCTCTAAGGGCTGCAGCACTCATTGTGCCACCCTTAGAGGCCCTGTACCCTAACACACACACACACTGCTCTTGCAGGCTGAGTGTCTGGATACAAGACAAAACAGAGAGTCGACATGGCACACATCCCTGTGTGCCATGCCCACAACCTACACTGCCCTGGCATACATCAGCCACCCCTCTAGCTGGGTGCCCTATGCCAGTGGTGTGGGCACAGAGGCAGGAGCCCGTTGCCCCTACAGTACCCAGGTCCATTCCTGGGTCCTGTAAGTGCAGTGCTGCCAGCTAAGAGTATATGGTGCTGGGAGCTTGTCAATCACGAACTCCACAGCACCATAATGGCAGCACTGAAGACTAAGAAGTTTGGTATCAAACTGCTCAGCACATTAAATCCACACTGATGCCAGTGTGTGATTTAATGTACAAAGCACCACAGAGGGCATCTTAGAGAGGCCCCCTGAAACCTAAACCTACAATTCACGTCTGTTCTGAGGCTGCCTAGGCTGCCACACAGCAGACATGTTGCTGGACCCCTGGGTAGGAGAGCCCCTGCTCTCCTGGGTCTGCAACAATAGACATCCTGGGCGAGGTGCTAAATCTCCTCCCCCAGGATGAGCAGGGGGAAGATTCAAAGGCATGCCGCCTCTGTGAGCTTCCCCAGGCCACTGCAACCCCCCACTCTGGCGGGAAGCTTGGCCGGAAACCCCAAATAAGGACAGGGGATGTGCCAGCCTGCCAACCCCACCCCTAAGGTGGGGGAGGCGAGGTGAAGCACATATCCGGGCTCTCACCATTTTGAAGATGGGAAGCCCTGCCCAATCAGGACTAGGCTCCTGCCCCCCTCCCACAGGAGAGAGGCAGGATAGGGGGTGTACCCACCCCAGGACAGGGACCCATTGGCCCCTGCCCTTCACCTACCTGTAACGCCCCTAAATCTAGTATTTAGGGGCACCCTGAACCTTCCTTCCCCAGATTCCAAACTACAAAGAAGAGCAAGAAGAAAGAAGACCTGCCCTGCAGCTGCTAAAAAGAGGAAGACACCAACTGCTTTGGCCCCAGCCCTACCAGCCTGTCAACCCTCAAACCTGCTCCTGCTCCAACCCGGCATCTCTTGTGGCCAGCAACCTCACAAAACCCTGAGGACCTGGCTATCTCTTGGCTCTAAGCCCCTGGGACTCCCATGAGTAGAGGCTCTACTCAAAACCTACCTCTAATCCCTGGCAGCAGCCCGGAACCGCAAACCCAGCACACTCTGCACCAGCCAAGCCTGGCGTGCCGGAGTGAACAAAGACCCTGAGGACGACCCCACGGTGACTGTGAACCCGAGTTCGGCACCCAAGGACCTCCCTCGACACTCCTGAAGAAGCCTGCAGCCTCAGAACAAGGTGCCCCCGCCTACCGCGATCAACAGAGGGTAAGATTTTCCGACACCAAAAGGCACCCCTGCACGCGGCGCCCCACGGCCCCCTGTGCCCAATCCCGGGGTACCTACCTATCCTCCAACTACCCAACTTACCTCTCGAAGTGGTGGTGGCACCTGAAGAGTCCTCGTCTCCGAGCTTGCAGTCTTTTTATAAACCGGAGATTTCCCATTGAAATCAATTGAGCGCCTGAAGGCTCAAAAGCACTCTGCACCCAGCCGCCCGAGTGGCCCTGGCAGTGAAAACTCTACACCTACCTACTTCCCCACTTGCCCTGAGTAAGTGACCAGGAGCCCAGCTCCCACAGCCGCGTGGCTTGCCACTCAGCAGCCACCAACCAAGGCCCCCCTATCCCTCTTAGGCTAACATTGGGCCTAACTCTCTCTGCACCCGCCCGCCCTAGAGCCGCTGAGGGTGAACCAACTGTACCTACCTGACCCTGGGGGACCCCTGAGTTTATGCCCAGAACCTCAACTCTGCCAGTCGAGTACTTACCCTTAAACCGCAAACTCTATTTTCCTCATAGGGTAACATTGACTGGCTTTTTCCTGAAATTTCTTCTAAGTGTGGACTTTTCAAATCTTAAAATATTCCCCAAAAATCAGCCTAGTAACGAAAACGAAATCACTCACCTGGTCTTAGGTGAGCTCCCAGTGCTGGATCTTGGTGCCCAGCACTGACTCTGAAAAATACTTACAACTGTACTTACCCGTAACCCAATTTTCTTCCATAGGAAATCATTGACTGTTTTTCTGTGAAATTTCTTCTAAAAGTGTCAATTTCTGCAATCTTTAAATATTCTTCAAAAATCGTATAATATCTGAAAACGTAATTACTTACCTGTTTTGGATAAAGGTTCCAGTTCTGAGTCTAGGCACCCAGTACTGGATTACAAAAGTAACGAGAACATACTGTACCTGCAACTTGAATTTTCTTCCATAGGGAATCATTGACTGTTTTCTTTGAAATATTTTTTAAGTGTCAACTTTTAAAATAGCTAAATATTGTTTAAAAATCATTACAGTAATTAAGTCGACTTGCATCACTTGATTCTGAGTACTGACCCAGGACTGAATCTAGGATCCAGTCCAGGAATTCCAAAAGAAATCCTAAAAGTTATCTCTGGCAAATAACATGAAACTTCCATTGAACTCAATGCATTATTGTGTTTAAAATAGTGTTGCCTATTGCAACCGCTTGTAACTGTTTACAAAAGTCAATTACATATTGCAAAAGTATTTATATAAAGCATCTCATTCTGAGAAAGTATATTTTAATTCCAATTGTTGGTTCTAAAATAAAACAAGCATATATTTGTTTTATATAAACCATTGGCCTAGAGTTCAGTTATGGAGTGTGTGAGACCATTTGCTGACTGAGTGTGTACAACAAATGCTTTACACTGCCCTCTGATACTGCCTTACTGCTCGACCAAGCTACCACTTTAGAGAGTAAGGTTATATCTAACTTTAGCCTCTGTCAACCCTTGGGGACTGTGGACTCTGTACACCCTGTACCTATTTGGGAACAGTATATACAGAGCCACTTTCTCACAATCAGTGCACCCGTCGCTCCAAACCAGAGTTGAAGTGAGTCAACTGTGTCATTGGTCCTTCCAGCCCTCCAGAGACCGAGTACACTGTGTTTTCGCACCCAGTTAACTTACAGACAACCGTGCAGCCTCTGAACGCAGGCCCCCTCTATCGCGACTGCTCCCAATAAGGAAAACCCGCCACCTAAAGACACCTACGCACCCATCGCCGTGGAGAAGAGGATCAAAGGTGTCTCTACGTCCCCGAGCATTGTGAGGCCTGAGCTCACCAGGTTGTTCAGCCCGACTGACTTCCCAGTCCAAGCCATCAGCCTCTTTTCACAAAGACCAATCGCTTTAGAGTAACATTGGGCACTCAATGCTATGTTGCACCTCTGCACCAGGCTGCTCTAGTGCCACTGGTGGTGTTCTGCTGGTGCTGCCTTGAACCTTGCCCACCACTCACCTTAACTCCTGGAGATTGTTCCCGTAAGTATCTGTCCTGTACTTAAAATCCACATTTACCTTTTCTCCCATAGGATAACATTGCAGCTTCAAAAAATTGCACTGTCTAATTTTAAAACTGAAGAGAATTCCTATTTAAAAACGTACTTAAATGACCAAATTTCTTCTGGTGCTTGAAATACATAAAGATACGTGTTATTTTTATAAATTGGTGTGGATCTCCTTATTGAGTCGTGTCTCTCATTTATTGACTATAGTGTGTATTTGCAGATGTCTTGCACTCATCTGTGATAAGCCTAATGCTACTCAACTACACTATCCCTTAGAAGAGCACCTTGGGCTTGCCAGAGCAAGCACCTTGGGATTGCCAGAGCAAGCACCTTGGGATTGCCAGAGCAAGCACCTTGGGATTGCCAGAGCAAGCCCCCTGTCGACTCAGAAGGGAACCCAGGACTCTTTAAACGATGTATCTCATTTTTATATATAATATGAAGAGACAGCTTCCTACAATGTCTCAACTCTGACGCTTTGCCTTGATGTCGACCAGAGTTCGAAGTGGTGGTGGCGCACCTGGAGGTGGCAGTAGCTTGTGCATGACCCCCGTGGGGAGGGTGGAGATTCACTAGTGCTCCACCTCAGTGTATGATCTTTTCTGTGGTCTGTGAGTTTGTGTTTTTGATAGTACTCAGGACTCTCAGCATCGTCTTGGTGCGTGGGCCAAAGCTAAAGGAGGTGGACAGAGTACCTGCAGCCTACACTTCTTCCTACATGTGTTCGGGCTCCTAAGTGCCACTGTCTGAGTCGATGACCTCAGGACTGGGTTGATGGGCGGGATACCTGCCAAATATAGATCATCCTGTTCTGCGGAGAGCGGGTCAGCTTCACCAAAGATGTCTGGCGTTTCCTCAAAGGATAGTTGCATCTTTAGATGGATCCAGTATCTTTATCTAGACAAGCAAAGGGTTTTTTTCCACTGAAAGGCAAAGCAGGAGGCACAGGGAAAGCTGTTGTGCTCTGGGCAAAGTCAAATTGTAGACTTTTTGTGTGTCAGTCCACGGATACTTTGCGTGACACAGAGGGCATTTCTTGAAAGGCATCTGTTTCATCACCTCCTATGCCTCTTATTCTCCAGAGTCCTTAAAGAAGCCAAGGAGCATGGATGCACAGACAATCTGACACCTGCGGCGAATGTCTCTGAAGAGTGTTGAGGGAGAAAAATTGAAGACCAAAAAGGGGTTTCTTCAATGACTGGATAGGAGAAACATATCTGTACCTGAAGGGGGAAAAATAATCTAATAATGGTGCCGATGATGCCCATGAGCACTGACAAAGAAGGGTGGAGGCATTGTGACTCGAATGACTGCTTCAAACAGCAACAAATTGTAAATGTCCATGCCAAACAGTAGATGTAGGAGTATGCAAAGCATGTGCATCTACAGCCACACAATACAAACATATCTTTACTTTGATTATCACACTACAGTGCATCTGTGTGAGAAGCTAGCCTGGAATATGATGTCCACTAATGTAAGTAGGCACCTTGCACCAGTCCATACAACCCTTATGGTGATTTAAGAGGTCTCAGACAACCTTAGAAAGCTATCAAAGTGGTAGATGTGGAGAACAGCCTTCAGGCTTAGACTTGAAGAAGTGTAAAGCAGCTTGTTTTAACAGAATGCAATCTTATAGTATAGATTAAATTTAAAAAAAACACAATAAGTATTTATAAAAATATGTATTATATAACACTATCTAGTACGTTACAGTATCTACCACATGGAGATAGACACAAAGCACACAATACTTTTGCCTTTAGCACAGAAATCACAGTAATTAGCACATTAGCACTAATACATAGTGGGCCCAAACCAAAAACTAAGAAAATGGTACAAGAACCATGACTCGAGTCAGGACAATGTCGAGAGGACATAGAATTGCAGGACACCCACAGAACCACCCAAGGTAAGTAGATAGGGACCTCACGGAGAGCGTGTGCAATGTGTGAACACGAGTGCGTGCTCCGTACAAGTCTATGTGCAAGTCGTGGTTGGATTTATAAAGATTAGGGACGCTTCCCAGTTGACCCTTAAGAAACCCAGAAGGTTGGAGAGCCACCCCACCCGTGGATATCGTGGTAACAAAGTTACCTAGCCCAGGGAAGCCGGGTGCATAGGTGTGAAGTGGCGTCGGAAACCACGGTCGAACCCAATGGAGGACTTCAGGAAAGTGCCCCTGCTGGAAGAGGAAAAAGTGTCCGGAGGAATCCAAATATGCATTCTTGAAGAGGAGTACTTGAAAGCAGAGGGGACAGAGTATGTCACTCAGGGGTGACCAGGAGACTTGGAAGACAAATGCCCTTCATGTTGGGTGCTTCATGGAAGATGTTGATGACCTTGACTCTGCAGCTGTGAGAACCAGGTGACGCTGAGGAAGACCAGGACCCGGATACCAGCTGTCCCACGAAGGATGTCGAGTGTTGAGGGGTCGGTGTCCGGCGGGAGCACCAACAAGCCTAGGCAAATGCAACCCATCAGGAATTCAAGCAGATGCAACGTTGGAACCAGCAAGGTTCAGGGGACTCACCACAAGCAGGGGAGTCAGGGCAGACCCCGAGCAATCAGGGGAGCTCAAGGAAAACAAAGGTGACCTTCAAATGGACCCACAGGTAAGAGGCACAGGAGTTGCAAGAGGACCTCAAGCAGCTCACCAAAAGGAGCAGGCCACGGTGCCCACGAGGCGGTGTGGCTGAAAATCTTGCTGGAAGAAGTTGCCGGAGGTGGGGGCTACTTGGAGCCCAGTGCACTTGTCTCAAAGTTCCCAACAAGCATTTGCACTTGCAAAAGTACGCAGTGCACAGGGGTTCAGTTAATGCAGCCCGCACAAGGGATTCGGACCTCAAACTCGGTGGGAGGACAGCTCAGGCCTCGAGAGACGTAGAAAACCACTACCTGTGTTGCTGAACCCTTCGGAGTCCGCAGGAGCTTGGGATCATCAGTGTTGAGTTGCCTGCGAATGGGACTCCTTCACTTCCAGGGAGATTCGTTCAAGGCTCCTTGATGCTCCACAGCTCCTGCATAGATCCTGTATGGTGCACTGGCACAGACGAGGCAGCATACCAAAAGGGGGGAGACGAAGTCAGGCCCAAACGAAGTCCAGAGTGCCCAGACGGTAAAAGTGCAGTGGCTTCAGTTCTGAATCTTATCCAATGACTAATATAAAGACCTACACCCAGGTAAGCCCTTAAGTACCTTAGGGAAAGGGTTGGGAAGATTCAGGGAACCCTCCCAGGGGAGGCTCTGGACAGGGAGGAGTTTACTCCCATGTTTTTTGTCCCGTTTTGCGCCAGAGCCAACGGCTCCCAGGAATGGTTTGAACTGGACTATGCTCAAGGAGACCTAATGTGCCCCCTCATGCAGACTTTCTGGCTCTGGCAAGCGCATCCATCCAGCCCAAATACACTGAATCCTGTCTAGGAGGTGGTCACACCTCCCTGTGACAGGATGCCTATTGTTCTACCTTCCCCTGGCTCAGGCTTGCCTCAGCAGCAGGAGGGCAGAATTGGGTCTCTGGTGGGCAGAAACAATTTTGTGCTGTCCAGGACTAGAAGGCTGGTACCGGGAACACAGAGCCTAACAGAGGGCTCTTCCAGTGCTTGGAATCAGAACTCCCACACCATTTATGATGTGGGGTAGGATTCCAACATGTTTGATAGCATAGATGATAGGATTTGTTGCGGCCATTTTCAAGATGGTCATCGCACAATTACACGGTGCCCCTCTATATAGTATATGGCTGCTTCACTGACAACCCGGGAGAATGGACTCCGTAGGCTGCAGGTGTGTCCTGCTCATGCAGGGGCATCCTCTCCCTTAGAACCGAGCACCCTGCCCTCAGGATTACAAAGGCCTGCTATAAGGGTTGGTTTTAAGTGCAGTGATCCTTAGATATAGTAAACCTCTATCTTTTGTAAGTGGTGAATGCACCAACTTACACAGGCTGCAATGGCAGGCCTGTTCCATTTTGAATGGTCTCTCATGGGTGGCATAATACATGCTTCAACCCATGGGATGCCTCTGGGGTACCTATGCCCTGGGTACATGGGTACCATACACTAGGGACTTATAAGGGTACCCAAGGATCCAATCTGGGATGTACCCAAGTACTGAACACAACAATTTAGGGAGAAAGACTGGGGTCCTGAACTGCAGGATTCTAGTCAGAGGAGTCAAAAACAGCATCACACCAAGTAAACAAAAGTGGGGGTAACCATAAGAAACAGATCCTACTTTCCTACAAGCTACTATAGTAGGTACCTTATCCGGGCTGATGATTGGGAATACACAAAATATATGGCACAGTTGATTTCTTAGTTCCCAGCTGATTGAACATGCTGACTTTTTTTTTTTTTTTTTAAAATATGTTCCTGAATTTCCAAGCTGATACAAATCTTGGCAAAACTTTATGAAAGGACGGGGGAATGATTGGGGTTAAAGAGGCACTGCCACAGTGGCAGATATTACCTTGTATTAGTAACACTACAAGTACAAACTGAGGTACTCAAGTAGTACAGCAGCTCAGATGAATTGCCGGCTGGGGTGTTCAGTATACACCAGCAGTGGCTTAGGAAGTGTGCCTTGGGCCCGAATACAAGAAAGGAAGACTGCCTGCCTGCGTCTTGGTTGGGTTGCATAACTGTGGTTCAGAGGACTCATAGGTGCTTGAAGTATGGGTGCAGGAAGTAGGGAAGGTGTTGTAGCACCCCCAAAATAATCATGTTGGAGTTCAGAAGGCGAATGAGCAATAAACATGCACTTATCCGCTACATTTTTATTTTATCGAGTCACATTTACTGTGCATTCAAAGACAGGTCAAATGTAAGGCTATCTATTCTGACAAATTACTACTACTACTTTTAACATAAATTGGTATTTACTTTTTTTCCTCTGACTGAAAAGTGAGAGGCCTTTGTACATGAACTATGAGTATCTTGCTGGGGTACAGGGAGAGTGAAAGGAAAAGATGTCAATTTCTTTCATAACCCAATGGAATTTAGATTCCGTTAATGAACAGTACAAATACTCCCAAAAATATCAGCAGGTCGGAAAGCACAAATAAAACACTTTTCGTAATTCTCAAGTGTGATGGAAACAAAGATACTACTATGATAAAAACGAATCAAGACAGTTTAGGTGGTGCTGTGCAAATTATAAATATTCACTGAAACTCAATTTTTACACATCATTTGTGAGCTACAGAGTTTGATCAGTAAAACTGCTTGGCGTGCAAATTAAATGGTCCTTTCAATGCAAAACATTCTGTCTCTAAATGATAGTAAGCTTCCAAACCATGATTTAGTGATATATTTGTAACCGTGTCCCAAAATGCACCAGCAGCTACATACTACATCCTTAACACTCTCCTGCTAATTCTTGATGTGACACCTTTTCACAAACCCTCTGACTGCAGTGATGTAACACGGATGGAAGCACCACTACTCTGAAACTTGTTCTAGCATCACTGACTGGGTAAAATGCCCCACTCGGCTACAGTGCCAATGCCCAACTCGCAGACAGAGACCCATACGAGAGTGCAGCAAGCATGCTTGCATTGTTACGAGTAGAAAGGTTTAAGAGGGTGCACACTCTCTGCCAGGACAGCAAATGTGTGAAGGAGATGGAGACCTAACATCAGGAGCCCCAAAGTGTACTTACAAGGCATGCAAGGGAGACAGAAACCCATCATATTTCAACGTTAGTTTTATATAGTGAGTGCAGTTTGAAGAACCTTTGGAGTCTACCTAAACATGAATGATCTACTTCAGTTCAATAGATTTTAACTTCTTCCAAGAAAACAATTAAAACAATTTTTGTAGCTTTTAACCGCATCCCTAGATGAGCAGAATGGATACACAGCATGTCCTTGTTCTGCAAATTCACCAAGATCCTCTCCTTCATTTTCCTCACATGACAACTCCTGCTCTGGAGCATAATATACATCAGAAGCTACATTAGCCGCTTCCTTTCTATTTTGTGGTGACCGAGTGCTTGCTTGGTTTGAGATTCAGTCTAATGGCATTCTTCTTATTGCTTTGCCAGTCGAGTGCTCGGCCGTAAAAGGACAGGTTTTGAAAGAAAGTGGGTAACAAGGTAGCTGATCTACATTTAATTCTGAAACAATGTTTTCAAAGATGGGCTAATCTCTCAACAACATTGTGTTATGATGGCTCTTACTGAAGCAATATCCAGTCTCCTCACAGTGGCTATGTTGAGGCACTTGTTTCTCTTCTCTAAAGAAAAATCATTGAATCACCAGAATAATCACGAATACCTGAGGGCAGCATTTTCGGTAGGCAGTTATAAATGAGACGTTTCAAGCAGAATTGGTCAAAATCGTTTACAATAAAAGCAAATTGTTCAGTATTGTATAAAATGTAAGGAAAAACAGATAATGTTAAGATCTCTAAAAGTAATATAAAATTCATAAAAGTGACCCAAAACTTACAGACTCTAATATATTTAGTTCTGGTCCAGATCAAGTTCCAATGGAACTGATAGACTTAAAAATGTGCATAAGTAAAGGAGGCTAACAACATTGGCTGACCAATTGATCTATTAGTCCTATGAGATAATTTAACCTATTCTTCAAGAAGTATATGAAGCACATTGAAATATAAAAATCTCAACCAAGTTTCAAATACAAGTATTATACGCCCCTCAGAACACATATTTCCTACTTCCAAGAAGCACGTTCACTGATATTAGGGAGTTGCAATATTTCCTAGGACGAGGTGGGCATCCCAGGAAAGCTCTTAGGACTTTACCTAATCAGGGTGGGATAGCCCTCCCCAGCTTAGAGGCCTAATATTGGGCGGCGCATTTGATCCCGATCAATGACTGGATACATGCATCGCAGGACCACCCCACATACAGCCTGGAAAGAGGTACCTTAGCACACCACTGTCACTTACACTTTCTCTATGGCAGTAGTGGCGCCCAAAGCCTACTCCCGACAACCTATGTGACCCTGGGGGAAAGGGAGGGGGAGCAGGCAACGAGAACAATCGGATGGGCCTGAAAAATCACAAGGGCAACACCACTGAGGACGGGGACATGGCTGAGTGAGATTGGCAAATTACAAAGATTTGGGGCGTGGGAGTTAATTGGAATCTCCACTATCGGAGATATCCTGGAAAGTGGGGAGCTCAATCCCCTGACCACTTTTTGTACCAAATATGATTTACATAGGTCCCAGTTTTTTTTTTTTAAGTATGTGCAGCTAAGACATGCATGGTTTGCTGAGGGCCTAACTGGTACTGATATACCGGAATACACCCCATTAGAGAGGAGACTGCTACAAGAAGAACTCGCTAAGGGGATAATCTCCCTCACTTATCGAACATTGAATAACATTATGTCCAACAATCTACACAGCTTCAGGGACCGCTGGGTACGGATTCTGGGTGAACTAGAAGACATTGCCTGGGAGGTGGAGAAGATGTACCACAAAGAAGTCGCTATTAAGTCCCGGTTTCACCTAATCCAGTACAAAATCCTACAAAGGATTAATACGATAGGTACACATTACACACAATGGGCAGAGCTGCTCAGCCAACATGCCTGCAGTGCAATAATGCTAGAGGGGATTTCTGCACACATTATGCGGTTCTGCACACATTATGCAGATGTCCCCTCATCCATGGGTATCGAATTGCATTCCTTGGGGAACTTGGTGAGGCCATGGAGGGGGTACTTACGGCTGAACCCACATGTCATATTGGGTATCCCAAACAATGTAGATATTCCAAGATCTCACCTTCTCTTCAGCACTCTGGGCCTAGTTGTTATGAAACGAGATGTAGCACGGAGGTGGGGGGGTAGAAGAAGTTCGGACAGTTCAAGATTGGAGGAGAGGTATGGACCTTTACATGGCAGCGTAGGAGGTCAGATATGCCAGCAGAGGCTGCCTCTGAAAATTCTGTAAGATATCGGGCTTGTAGATCAGCTACTCTGAACTTGATCTTGTAGATGATGCTCTGCACAGCCTGCCAGACCCTTGGGTGAATGGGAACCATGGTGTGCTCCAGGGCCAATAGGTTGGTAAATAAGATTGTGGCATTTAAGGTGTGGTTACGGGACTATGCCTATCCACACAGCAGTATTTTGAATCCCTTGTTCCACTTTATAAATGCGAATTTACAGCTGTATTATTAATTACAATCTATGTATGTGTCCTCCATACCACTATTACTGGTTATTTTTCAATGTGGCAACACTGAAAATCGAAAAATAAAGATATTTAAAAAATGAAAAAAAACAAGCATGCAATCTGGTGGAATTTTCAAATGGCCATATACGAGACATATAGAACACAGACAGTTAAGTACCGCAATGGTATGGAGTGCTGGAGAACCTAGTCTGATATTCTGGCTAAAAGATGTGGCCTGGGTCTTGCGGCGCAAGGCTGTGCGGATACCACCATCGCATGACAAAGCAAGGTCAAAAGGCATCATTTTTTACTTTTGTTGCACGAGTTTGATCAAAACAAGTGCCTAATTTGTGCCAGTGCTTGGCACCAGCACTTATTTGTCAGCATCAGCATTAATTTTTGACAGTCCACCACATGGTGGCACTGTCAATTTTTCAGACAAGCACATCAGCAGAGCATTTAAATATTCAATATGCATTACAATTAAAATGACAAAACCTCATTCAGGCTATTCTGACATCTTCAGTGAAAAGAAATAATCCAAATTGTCATATTTAATGGAGTGAGATAGCCAATACGAAAGAGTGGCCCTGTCCTTAGCAGAACTGGCAGGTGTGCAACCTGCAATGGCATCACATGAAATATTGTGGGCCTCGGCGCATTTGTTTACAAATTAGGCACTGAATTCCGAGCGGTTATCATGAGAGGCATTGTCTGAACAACATATTTATGCTAGGGGTTCTGCTATAGGAAAGAGAATGTGGAGTCTTGATATATTTAGCATTCCTATGCTGAATACGAAGTCTTCTCAACTGATCAAGGACATCCGCAAGAGCTGGATTGTTGAGAAACCTTGATACTACTCCAAGAGTTGTTTGCTCAGTGTACTATAGTTTCAGTTACTTTTAGGTCAAATACTGCCTTTTGCCCTTCCCTGTGGGGTTCCGCAAGGGTCATCCCTGAGCCCCACTCTTTTTTAACGTTTGTGAGCCCTTTGGGAGCCTTAATTAGATCGTATGGACTCTAACTCACCTCGTACGCAGACGACACGCAGATCGTGTTATCAGTACAAAGGGGGTCCCAAGTGGATTTGCCAGCAAGGTGTCACGACTGTCTTCAAGGTATCGCAAGTTGGATGGCCGCTAATTGCCTTAAACTAAACGCTGAAAAGACCGAGGTAATGATATTCGGAAATAATCCCAACACCTGGACCCCAGCTATGTGGCCCGACGCTTTGGGGAAGCCACCTCTGCCCACACCCAAAGCTAGGAATCTGGGGGTGATTATGGACCAGAAACTGGACTTTGGAAGCCAGGTCAGTGGAGTGGTCTCGTCCTGCTTTCATATCCTCAGGATACTGAGGAAAGTTAAAGCATTGCTGCCCACGGATGGCTTCCGGCTAGCAGTGTCTGCTCTCATCCTGTCGCGTCTTGACTACTGTAACAGTCTGTACCTCAACCTGAAAAAGAAACATCTGTACAGACTGCAGATGGTGCAAAACGCGGCAGCGAGACTGTTGACAGGCACACCTAAGCATGCCTCAATCCGAGAAGGAATGAGGAAACTTCATTGGCTCCCGATACACAGACGCTCTCAATTTAAGGCCTTGTGTACGGTTTTCAAGGCATTGAAAGGCACTGGCCCAGAGTTTTTGAGGGCTTATTTCAAGCGGTATGTGCCGGGGAAGGCACTGCGCTCTATGGAAGGCAATCTAGTGGTGGTGCCTAGGACAAAAAAGGCCAGCTGGGGTGGAAAGCTGTTCTCCTATGGTGCAGCCACCGCATGGAACTGTCTGCCAGCACACGTTAGGAAATCGGAGGAACTTTTCTCTTTCAGGAAGGGCTTGAAGACCTGGTTGTTCAGGGATTAGACACTCGCTCTCCAGGGATGCTCAGTTTGTTCAGCGCCAGGACACCCTCGGGTATAAGTGCGCTTTATAAGCAAAAAAAAGACAGATCTTGAGCCAGTACTAAATCTTTTAAGCTTCTTTCAGGAGGAACTTATACTTTTTATCAATTCCTGTTCAAGTAGCAGATAGAAGTGGCATGGTCCATCTGACACATACTGGACCTCCACATGAATAACCTGAAGGCCAGACGGTCACCAAGCAATTGCGAAATGTTAATGTGGTACAATTTGTCTTTCACCGACCACTTTCATCAGGGTGCTAGCTCCAACTAAGCTTCTCAACCTACCTCTTGTCTGAGAGGAAATTTCCTCAGGAAAATATATCTTGTACCACAGAAGAATGGCTGAAGGTTCAAGGAAAAGCAAACTGTATTTCTATTGCTAGTTTCCTTACACTGGCACTCCTGTTTGCGATAACCTCAAAACAGGCTTCATGTGCAGCTGCAAATGATGGATGAATACAGAAAACCAGTGATCCTAGGAGGAACAGTTTATTTTGCTAAGAGGATTTGTCTAATACAAAAGACATTTTGGTCCTATTGAAAACAAATTTACCCTCTGAAGCATACACCTCTGGGATCCTTTAGCTCACTACTCCTCCTTGGATTTTGGCGAAGACCAGACGACAATGCCAATTGATTATCTTCTGTCTCTGTAAGCACGCTGCCACATGCATGGAGAATACACTCTGGCAGACCGGCCTGAATCAAGGCTCTCCATTTTTTGTGCATCTGGAATAGCCCATTGGCTACTGACCTAGAGACCCCTAAAACGCACCCCAAGTACAGTATGTAGGGGGCAGCCCTGAACCCAGAAGTCAGTTCTTGACGACCTAAGAAGATTGGAGGCATGACAGCTCTCATTCTGGTTGACTTGAGCGCTGAGTTTCATACAGTGTCTCATTCTAAGCTGACTGGCAGACTGGAGTCCTTAGGCATTGAAGGCTTGGCCTTGAAGTGGTTGATCTCCTTTCTAAAGGATGAACCTTCCATGTTATCAGTCCAGACTCGTGACCCCTCTCTGTTGTACCTGGGCCTGAGGAATATTTCCTTTTGGATGAACAAATATGCGTTGAAGCTCAAATGTGAAAAATCTGAGGTCTTGGTCAACAACCCTGGTCTCTGGGGACCTAGCCACTGGGTTTTACCCACCCAGACTACTAAGGACAAGAATCTCTGTTTCATTATTGATGATAGACACCTGTGCTTGCAATGAAAGGTGGCCAGGAGATTACGCTGGAGGATAAGACCATGGCCCTGTGACAGGGTGAGGATCCGTGAAACCGCCAACAGGCTGAGCACAAAGAGACCGCATATATGGTCGTGGGCAGGTGTGGCCCCAGCAGCCAGGTGGGGCCATGTGCAGCTGGCCCTCATCTTCTGGGAGGTACCGCTCTGGAGTAGTGAACTCCCCCATATCTCAAATGTACAGCGTCTCAGCCCGTATCCCAATTAAAAGGCAAGATTTGGCCCGGCTGCACCAAATTAGTCTGGGAGCTCTGGGGCCCGGGCCCCTGAATCCGGAAGCCTGTTGAGAATTACTACTACTGCTGGCGTCACCTGGATGCTGAAAGATGGACTTGAGGGGGGAGGGGCACCTTTTGCTTCATAGCGGTAGATCAGGCCCCGTCTCTCGGAAAGGGCAACCTGGCGGCTAGAGCTGTGAGGGAATGAGATGCCGTTTTGCAAGCAGTTTGGCAGTCTGGAGACCCCAAATTTGAGAATTAAGAAATCCAAGTGTTTTCAGATTATACAAGGCAGGTGCAGCACTAGCAACAAACCTCTGGAGGGGTCAAACAAAAGTTGAGAGCTATGGGACTTCGCTACATGCTAATATACGCAGCAAAACAAAGTCCTTCATAACGACCGGTCACACTTCACCACCGGAGGTGATGGGGGACTGGCTGGAAATACAAGGGGATGTTCTGATCCCCCCCCACTAACCCATCGCAGCTCCGACAGTTGGACTGGAAACTCTGGTCTTTGACAACCAAAATGGAGATGACAGGGTGGGGGTATTCACAACCCTCATCTCTGGTAATTGCCAGACAAGATGCCAGACATGCTGGATATGGAGCAGCAGCGGTCAGAGAGGGAGGCAGCACTGGTGGAGGTGCAGATGGCCTCCAATTAGGATGCAAGTGCAGGGGATGTGGTGGAGACCCCAGAGCAGAGTGAAACATGACATTGCGTATAACCCAGACGCCACAGCTGACCTTATGTCCTGTTCTATGATGATGTAAATTCCAGATGAGGAGTGCTTGTACTCAAGTGTTTTGCTGAGATGTTGATCTATGGGGTTCCTCTGGAGCCTGATAGACGAAGCGGATGGCATGTTCTAGGTACAGGTGTGCGAAAGCAGGTTAAAAGGTGGCACATACTATGTGAAATGGGAAGGCCGCCTCTTGCCCCTCCAGTAGATAGCTAGTTTTGTAGATTAGTTTGTAAGTTTCGTTATTGAACCTAGATCGTATTTCAATGAAAGGGAGTATATGCGTTCCTGTGTAGTGGGGTGATTGGTGTGGAAGAGTGGGTGTGCAGGGATAGGCAGTGTCTGGGGGTGATGACCGTAATTGCAGACCCCCAGGAACAGTCTCCCTTCCGATTTTATTTTGTTGAGGTTAGGGGCGGATGTGGATTGCTGGAGGAGAGGAAAGTTTTATTTTGAGTGATTTGCTTTTATCGTGAAGTAAGTATTGCTGGGATGGGTGTCGAGGGATTAAGAAACACAGGTTGTTCAGTGGTGTCTACCCGGTGGGAGGGACGGGATGTTAATGTCTGATAAGCTTATGTTCTGCTGCAGCGAGGGTGCGGGGGAAGAGGGGACTGAGCGGGGGGGGGGGGGGGGGGGTGAGTGGAGTGATGCGGATTGTAAAGCACTATGGCTACACGTATTAAAGTAGCAACATGGAATATACTTGGCAATAACGCCCATCTTAAACAGTACAAGATACACTCCTCTCTCCGGGGGCGGGGTATTCCGATCGCTCTGTTGCAGGAGACACATCTGACAGCAGATGAGACCCAAAAATTACATAGGAAGTGGAGGGGCCGACTCTACTCCGCTACATACTCCAAGTAAGCATGTAGGGTTTTCCATTTGGCTCACACCACAGGCCCTTTTCTATCAAGGCAGATATTGAGGGTAGATTTATACTACTATGTGGTTTGCTGGACGGTCGTGAGGTGCACCAGCTGAATGCGTATGCACCCAACACAGATGATGGGGATCTTCTATCTTGATGTTGAGAGAGAGATTCTCCCATGCACTGTAGGCAGATTTTAATTGTGTGCTGGATGGTAGTGGGGAATCGCCACCCCCGCGACAGGACACAAAGCCGCACATGGCGGCTGCAATGTGATGCATGATCAAACACATAGGCGGCTTGGATGTTTGCCGCACGACACACCCAGACGCCAAATAATACATATGCTATGCCCATAACACATATAGTCACCTTGATAGATTCTTATTGACAAATGACATTGCCACTGAAATAATGGATGCTCACATATTGAATAGACTCCTCTTAGATAATTGTTCGGTGCTGCTGGAGTGGGGTGGGCTCAGACTACTGTTGTGGCATTTACGACACAAGGCGATGGGCGACACCTAGTACCACATGGTGATTAGAAATGTGAAGGTCCATTATTTTGACACCAACTGGTCCACAGAGGTAAGCAGAGGAGTGCAGTGGGACAACCTGAAGGTCGTGACAGGAGGCGAATGCCTGTCATGTATTAGTGGCACTAGACCCCATTTGGAGAAGAAGTTACTAGAGGAAGATCAAAAATAGGAGACCCTTCAGCGAAACACCTCCATCTCAGAGAGAACTACTGAGGTTCCAGAGGACTGTGGGGGAAAACATAAGACAGTCTGGACCGAATGGTTCGGAGGGACTACCGTCAACCACTTAATCAGGAGGGAGACAAATCGGGACGCCTTCTAACATGGTTACTGAGAAGGGAACGCCCACCACCAGTGATTATTTCTCTTTGACGCCAGGATAGCACCTTTGCTGGATCAAAGGCTGCCATCAATATCCTCCTACGGGACCACCTAGCAACTGTTTATGGGGAGACAGACTATAGCCAAACCCCAGTTATCTGCAGTTTTCTAGCTCACATAACACTTCCTCGGTATACAGCAAAACAGACTGGGGAAGTGGAGAGGGAGCTCCTCATAGAGGAATTGAAGGAGGAGGTCCAGGATTTGGCACACTGCAAGGTACCGGGGCCAGATGGACTCCCAGTGGACTACCAAACGTACTCATTCCCCGCTTGTAGGAAACACTTCTGGAGTCACATGGCTGCGGGATACTAACGCAAAATATACTCTAGGCCCAGATCATTATGATCCCTAAGCCGGGAAGGGACCACTCAGTCCAGGCTCTGATAGACCCCTCTCTATGTTAGGGGTCAACACAAAAATACTGGCAAAGGCTCTCGCGCCAGATTAAGAGGGGTGGCTGCCCAACTGGAACACGAAGGTCAGCGTGGCTTTAAGTCGGGTAGAAGGACCCATATGAATTTAAGGAGGTTGTCCCATGTATTGCATGCTATTGCAAACAGGGACTTGGAGGAGGCTTCAATAGCTTTATATCGAAAAGGCATTTGATACCCTAAATTGGGATTATCTTTGGGAGGTCCGGTGGAGAATGGGGCTGGGTCCAGTGTTCTAGTCTTGGGTTAGACTGCTCTATACTGAACTGATGGCACAAGTGTGCACTGGGCAGATGGTGTCGGATTGCTTCACTATTAAGAGAGGCACTAGACAAGGATGCCCAGTCACCATTCTTTTTTGCTTTGGCAATGGAGCCCCAGGTGATTCGGCTTCACCACGACATGGCTGAGTGGGGCATTGAGGTAGGAGGCATCACACATGTTGTCTCGCTATATGCCGACAACGCCCTTTCTATGTCCCGTACTCTGAATGGTCGGTTGCTGTGTTGGTGCGGATCATGTACGAGTTCGGAGGGATGTCTAGACTTGGGGTTAATAAGCAAAAGACAGTACTGTTACCCATAGCCGCATTGGCGGTCATACGACAGACGGCGCTCCCAGCATGAACATGGATACATTGTATTGTCTATATTGCCGCCTTAAGTCTTGATTCTGTACCAATCACAATAAAAACATGTTTCAAAAACAAACAAAAATAAGATCAGACACAAACCACTCACCTTCAGAACACAGTTGCTGTTGACTAAAAGGTTCCCTGGCTTGATGTCTCGGTGAAGCACACCTGCAGAGTGGAGGTATTTCAGGCCTGTGGGAATAAGAGTGTACAAGGAAAGTTTATGAGTATATGGTATGCCTTTAATTTATTCCAACTAATAACAGAGGATGTATATCGTACAACCACCCAGTACATTTCTGACTAAGATAACCCACCAGCGGAGCACTATGGAATTAGCTGTATAACAATGCTGAACTGTACTACAATGCAATCTGGACCACACTAAAACTTGAGACTGCTAGGTCAAGTACGCCCTGGATGAGAACACAAACAACCCAAGATGTTTTTCAGACAGGCAGGGTGAGCTTCAGCTTCAGTCCCACAAAAAACAGTAAGATAAAGACCAACAATCAGGTATACTCATGCCACATAAGCAACTTGCTTAGACAGGAAGAAAATAGTCATTGGAAATGAGTGATTCAAACATTCTGAAGTGCATCTCAAATAAGCACCAACAAAAAAGGAACAGGTCTTTGGTTGCTTATGCTCCCGCTCAGATGCGACCTGGTCAACTGTTTAGGATAGTCAGCAACTTTTTCAGCATTGTCATGACTGTCCTTTGGCTGGAGCCACATTGTTTTCATTGCACATCAACTAGAGAATGAAAAGTTACCCAGAAGAATATCCAGTAGTTAAGGATGATCACAACATTGCTATTAACTATATTTTTGCATCCTCAGAACAGGCAGAGCATGAAAAACATTTTACTCAGACTCCCAATATCAGTCATTTTATATATGGTGCCAAGCTCAGTGATAACAGGGTGAAACAAACAGGCTTTGCTCTAACAAACCTAGGAGTTTCCACTTGGTGTTGTCCAGCTGAAACTGAAAATCAGCCAAACACGACCTTTCAGCCTCTGCATCCCATGAACAATTACACCACTCCCAGCAGTTGCCTCCACAGACCCATCCTCAAATTCCCCATCCCACAAAACACTTGGTTTGATGTACCTCGCAGGATCTGGTAGAGGAACACCTTGATATGGTCGGAGCTCAGTGCTTGTGGGGACACAATCACCTTGTGCAAGTCGCTTTGCATCAGCTCTGTGATGACATATCTGAAGCGCAGCATAGTCAAAGAGTCAAAACAAAAAACATGAATGCTGATCTTCTAGGTCCACAGCCAACAATTAAGCCACAAGATTATGCTCTCCCACTGGTCTACCAAAACAAAGAGATAAAAGCTAGGAACCGTCACATCAAGGACTGACCGTCCGATCACCATGAACTTTCCCAACCTCCATGTAAACTTATCACTCAATCAATAAAGCTCACTTTCTCTGTGGATGCATGCACCCAAATTATCTTATACATCTGAAACAGTGATGTCTTAAGCAGAGAGTTGCAGAGGAAATTCATTGTTTGAATTCTAATAACTTTCTTGCAAATCAGTGGAGAAATGACAAAACTGTTTGCGGGTAGTTAAAGTAACATTTCTATTTTGATATCCATAGTCCTTTAGTTCTCAACGACACCAAATATACTGAGCAGAATTATACCATCTTAGTATGGAGATAGAGTTTTACTGTGAAAAATACACTTTAATGGGTTGGAGTAAATCAGAATTTGAGATACTTGTTACAAAAGATGAAGGGAAGTCATTTTGACGCGAACGTTCTGGAACAGTTCTTGAACCAGTGTTTGGCAAAAGATTCTTGAGGGTTATTGATGCCAAGCTAAGGCAAAAGAAGTACATTCCAACCAAATGGGGGAGGGTGGCCAATCTGCGATCATCAGAAGAACTACAATTGACCTTCATTCCAAAGTAAAACACTAAATTTGGCACAGACAGTTTGAGAACTTAATCAATTAAAGACATTTTTTCAGTGGGAAAAATGTAAAGAAAAACAACAAACAAAACAACTACCCGACAGTCTTGGTGCTCAAGGGCCCAGACCCAGACGTCAGTTTGCTAAACTTTGAGGCGTAGTAAAGAAAGGGCTGGGCGCAAGGCATTGGTTGTGGCAAAGCCCTGCTCCAAGAGCTACTGTGACACATCCTACCTACTGCGTCCTGCGAGAGGCTTTGTAGGGAATATTCCAAGGACAGTGGTTGAGTGAAGAGCATGGTGCAAGCAGATAAAGGTACTGTGCTTTGCAGTCTTACTATGGCCAGGTGCACATTTAACACAAGAAAACCCAAGGAATGAGCTTTCTTTTAGGCAACACTGGAATTATGACACACCCAATGTAAACTCTTCAGCATAAACACAGAATTCTAAAAAAGAAAAACTTATACGATGTGCATGAAGTGTGAGGCAATACGGACAACCAGACTGGCTAATATCAGCAGACTCAGTTTAATTAAATCTCAAACTGAAAGAACAAGTTACTTACCTTCGGTAACGATGTATCTGTAAGAAACATTAGTTAGTTAGATTCCTCACCTTAGAATATCCCCAGGCGTCAGACTGGATCCGGAAGATTTTTCGTCAGCAATACCCCTTGCGCGTCGCTAGGCGTCGTCCACGACCTACTTCTGGGCTCGGAACGCGCTCGACGGCCCCCTTGGCCAAGAGGGCCGAAACTTCCTCGTGGAGAAGATTCAAATGATCCCCCAAGATACGGTGGTGCTGCGGTGGCATGGCTGGAGGGGTCGTCTCGAAGGGGAGGGAGTAGCCCCTTCGGACGATTTGCAGCACCCACCGGTCGCGGCCGTAACCCGGGAGTCCTTGAAGCGAGCCAGCGCACTGTCCGCTTTGTCACCAAAAAGGCGAGCGCCATCAAAAGGCATGTCCATGAGGGTGCTCTGGACATCCCCTGAAAAAGCTGTGGACCGCAGCCAGGCGTGACGTCGAAGCGCCACCGAGGTAGAAATCGCCCTAATCCGTAGTGTCAAGTCCACATCGGATTGCATGGCGCGCTGCATCTCTCCCATCGGCCAGGGCCGAGGAAAGCCGTGCCCGGGCCTCCTCCGGGCACAGTGGCAGCACGTCCTCCACCGCATCCCACAGAGAGTGGGAATAACGGTCCAAGAGACAGGCGGTGTTCAAAGACCGCAGGCCCAAACTGAGCGAAGAGAACAGCTTCTTACCAAACTGTTCCAGTCTCTTGGAATCCCGGTCCGGAGGAGCAGACGGGAAGGAGGATTGGGAGGTAGAGGCCTGGATAACCAGACTCTCGGGGGTGGGATGTTGGGACAGAAAACTGGGGTCGCCCGGAGCAGGGCGGTGGCGCCTGGCAACGTTCCTATCCACAGGAGGGACTGTGGAGGGCTTGGACCAGGTGCCCTGCAGAACGTCAGTGAGGGCCTCATTGAATGGCAGCAGAGGCTCAGTGGAGCATGCGGCAGACTGAAGCACCTCAGTGAGGATGTTAGTCCTCACAGCCACGGCAGGCAGCTCAAGCCCAAGGGCTTCGGCCGCCTTGCGCAGCACCACAGAAAAAGCTGCACCCTCCTCCGAAGCCACAGTCGGAGGAGAGATGAATCCAGTGTCCGGAGAGGTATCCAACCCACTGGCCTCCCCCAGTTCATCTGCCCAGTCCTGTGCAAGTTGGCTCTGAAGGGCCATAGAGTCATCAGACCCCTCCCAGTCGCCCCCGTCATCCGATTCCTGGTAAACAGGAGGAATGATCGGAGCTGGTCGACAGACAATATGTGTCTCTAGCGGCGTCGGATGCGGCGTCGGGACCGGACAGGGGCTGAACCGGGGATCGACGTCGACCGGAGTCTGCGTCGGGGGTGGTATCTGTGTCGGCGGAGGAGGCGTAACAAGGTCGACCGGCGTCGACGGGGGCCAAGGCTCGGGCCCCTCAGGGACCTGCGGAGTCTGGGCCGGAGCCTCCAACGGCGCCGGGGCTGGAGCCGCCGGCATGCGAGGTCGCCCAGTCGAGTCCGCGGGGCCCGAAGGCGCGCCAGCGAGCGTCGACGGCAGGGCCAGGCTCCTCATGGCCGAGAGGAAGGCACTGACCTCCGCCGGCGTCGCGTCAGTCCCAGGGACCGTCGGGTATGGGTACTTGCGCGGCTCCTGCGGAGACGCGGGGGTGGAACCACCCGGACCCTCGGCCGAGTCGCGCGACCGGCGAGGGGAGTCCGGAAAGCGGTGTCGCTTCTTGGACTTCTTGGAGTGCCTCGACTTACCCGAAGACTTCGAGCCAGACGAGTGACGATGTCGAGTGCGGCTCCGCGACCGATCCTTGGACCTCCTCCTGGACCGGGATCGAGAGCGACGCGGAGCAGAGTGGCGAAGCTCGAGAAGCCTAGCTTTCGAGGTCAGGGCCATACAATCTAAGCACGACGCCGTGTCGTGGTCGAGGCCCAAGCTGTACAGGCACCGGCGGTGATGATCGGTCATCGACATCAGTCGGTGACAGTCGTCGCAGGCCTTGAAACCAGGCATCCTACCGGGACCAGAGTCGAGAATTGACCAAAAAGAGTCAAAAAAATTGACTAAAGGGGTAGCTCTCCCGGATCTGCGCTTACTGGCGCGGAAAAAAGAAGAACGGATGTCAGCGCGCGAGTGCGGCGTCTAAGTACTCCGACGACGTCATTCTGGCGCACGACGACGGACGCGGAGCCGCCGACGACGCCTAGCGACGCGCAAGGGGTATTGCTGACGAAAAATCTTCCGGATCCAGTCTGACGCCTGGGGATATTCTAAGGTGAGGAATCTAACTAACGTGTTTCTTTCAGATCTAGCTATTACAGTGAATGTTAGATTTTAAATAGGTGGTAAAAGCGCTTCTACAGTTGCTGCAATGTCAGTTAAACCATAACATTTTGCTTTTTGTTGTTAATAATTGGTCATTATTAAACAAATCTACAAGAAACTAAAAATGTACTTCACTGTTATAGTTTTAGTCTTAATTTAACATATAGCATTGGTCCCAAAGCATGATTATCCCACTTAAGCTTTAAAAGAAACATAGGCAACTACAGAAAAAACAGATGGATAGAAAAAAATACCAAATATGGTGTGCACACAGGCTGCTTTATTCTGTAGCTTTATTGGCTCAGCTACACTTACCATTAGCTGTCTGGAATCTTTTCTGTGATCAATTCTTCAAAATGAACAACAAATAAAACGAGAGGGAGTGGGCTTTGGGTTATCCCCCTTCAGCCACGCGGTTCTCCAAGGCCAAGGCATTCCTAGGATAGTTACATTATCTCGTGCGTTCCCATTACGTTGTGGTGATGGAGTTATAAAGTAGTCCTTCATTTGTAGCTTTAGACCCAGTGTATGCTCTCTGATGCAGTTACATTGGTGGTAAAAAAAACACACATCTCGATTGCAGAATTACGGCTCTTTTGTTTAGGAGGTGCTTGCTGTTTGGATAGCTTACACTCTTCTTGGAGGGCATAGGTTAGCTCTACAAATGCAGTCTATTCTGCAAATGGGTCCTACACCCATTTTCCGGTGTTGTAACTAATTATCAACATACCAGTAAGAAAGGGAGACAGGCATTTACAGCATTATGAATTTATAACTGATGACAGTGACAAATTTGCCTAAAATCACAGCTAGCAGACTATGAGAGCATGGTTTTCTATACCCAAATGTATGTAGTTAGAAAAGAAAAAGGTAGCAACAAAACCCTTTATCATATTGTTGAGGTTTTTTTTTGCCTTTCCATCACTACCTTCGCTCCATATACAGATATCTGCTAAAAATTGCTGTCAGGCTCTACCTCCTGTTGACCCTGAAGCTACGGCTGAAGACAAGACTCTGCCTCACTGGCCCACACCTTCCTTTCCTTTCCATCCCCGGAATCTATACGTGATGCAAACTACACCCGGGGAGGTCCTGAATATCTGTGCTACGGGCCCTTTATGTCGGATGGCCCTGATGTGGAGGGACTGTTAAGCCACGCCCCTTGGAGGTGGGCTCTCGCCACATCAGAGGAAAAAGAGCGGCCTGAACAGGAAGAGGAGGCGTCGCTGAACTGGGAGAGAGGACCTGCTGAGCCAGACGCGAAAGAGATCGTGCTGCAAACCGGAGGAGGGACGAAGAGCAAGAGCGACCTTCCGAATCCGGCTGAGACCCCGCAAAGGTGTGCCAGGAGGCCAACGACCCCACGAGCCGCCCAGCCGTGTTGCCGGAGAAGCGTGGCTAGCACAGGTGTGTGCACGGTCTCTGGGGAGTGGGAAGCGGGTGGGAGTAACGTCCCGAGACACTGAGAAGGGAAGACTCTCGTATGCCTCATAGAGGGTCGGCTTGTGTGCGATTCTCTAGTTTGTTTAGTTTTCAGTGACGGTCTCTCACTTCTCTGCACCCTTCGTTGGAAACCGGGTGTACTACCTCTCCCCCACTTCCTCTCCCGCAATTGAGAAATAGCGCATAGCGCTGACCCTTGTTTTCCTGTGTCTCCCCCCCCTCCTGATTGGATTGACGGAAACTCATGGAGAATAATTGGTGACTGAAGGAGGAGCGCATGACCACAGGACAAATCGGGACACTTTATTTTGAGTATCATAACTACAAGTGGCAATAAAACCGTTAACGCAACCTAAATAGCGGTGTGCTTCCTACATAATCTGACAATTACATAGTTTAAAAAAACAACTACATGGGGCATAGGCTACCTTGAAATAACAAGAATTAACTAGGCATAATTTACGAAAGAACAAGCATTTTTTTGTAGAAACTGACTACTAATCTGTTCTCCAATCACAAGCTCTTCCATACATTTAAGTCTACCCTCCCCGTGTTGTTAATACTATAGTGATGCTAGGTCAGCTCAATTCGTTTATTTTACCAGTCCTGCGCACTACCCACCACTAAAACTATGTAAACAAATAATGAATAAAAATAAACCAAAAATAAGCAGAAGTGCTTCTGTTATTCATGCTTATTCCCCTCAGTCCATATAAAAAGATACATCTCTTCGAAACAGTCGATCTGAGGAGGCTGAAGAATATCCAGTGCAGACAGCACCTGCAAAGAGATAAAAGAATTATGACATGAAAAAATGAAGAGCACATCTTCTGTCAATGATGCAGAGGGATGCACTGCGAATCCATACATTCTGTCAGAACACTCGCCTCCCCAACCCCAAAAAATAGACCCCATACAATGCGAGTGACGTCTTTATCTATTTTAGTGCTCTACTAAATAACAAGCAAAGCCAAAAGTACCAAGAAGAAAACTTCCCTCGTGTGATCCTAAATAAAATTGACATACAGACCCAAAAAAAAAAAAAATAATAAATCCTACGGTGAAAAGAGATGAAAGAGAAAAGGAATGCAAAAAGGATTTATGAATAAATTAAATCCTCTACCAAAACCCCACTATTATCAACAAAGAACCAGGCTCTTGCAAATATCTGTTCTATGTTTTATACTGCTCCATATATGCTCCTGGTCTATAATTTCATTCCAAGAGCTTGGCAATAGAAGTTGTACAACAGTTTCTTATTTTTCAAAAACATTTGGGCTTGTTTAACTGTTGAAGTTGTTTAGGAATTAAAAAATTGAATTAATTGGTTAAAATAAATCACTTAAATATTGGCAAAATGAAAAGGTATCTGCTTTTAGAACATGGTGTAAGACTATTAGCTTTGCTAATGCTTGTTTGCATCACAAATTCCAAAATGAATAGCAACTGGTGAGTCAGATAAATGTCCGTTTACGCAAATGAATGGGCGGCTACCTAGGAATAATTTTTTTTTATGTTAAAAACCATCGCAAGATAAATGCTCAGAATGAGCATGCATGTGCACAGGTTTATACAAACTCATGAGTGAAGTTTTCAGAGAATATATGAGGGAGACCTTATTTGATAAGACGAACGTCAAAAATGTGGTTGCTTTCTTTTAAACGCTCACAACACAGGACTATATTCAAATGCTTGCTCGAAAGTAAATATGTATGTAGCATTTCTATAGTGCAAACCAAGTCAGAAGGCAGCATAGAGCTATAGTGGGTCAAAGGTAAGCATACAGTCTACGAGATATAGCAGAGTTAGCTAGATTCGGACATTGCAAGTGTACTGTTACCTCTGTTTTGTAAAGTGCTTGACAAGGGTACATCTTTCCTTCTTTCCCAAATTGGAGCAGCACTGGGTTGGTCCTGTTAGATACATAGATTCGGTTCTAGATCGTCCCTGCATGGATGGAAAAGACAACTGCCTTGTTTTCAGTTGTTTACACTTTCTAGTCTCTAATTGGTGGTGTTGTGCCTGCGGCTATCCCCAGAGTCACCAGAGATGGTGTGTTGGTCTGCAAGAGGTGTGGGAGTGCTGGTCATTATGGCTTTGTATATGATAAAAGGAGTGGGGAGGGGGGGGGGGAGGGGTGGAAGTACTTCTTCAGGTCCTGTAGGAGATGTGCTGCAGTGTGTAGGGCGGGGGAAGTGTGAAGTCTGGGGGGTGGGGCAAACAGGGTAGTACCAACATCTGGATGTGAGAGAACAAGGGCTAAACAGCAGTTCTGAAGTCAGAAGAAATCAAAAATATTTATTGAAGAGAAGACTGCTACCAATTTGTCTTTGGTTTTTTGGCAATATGTTCCTTTAAAGGTAGGTTTGGTGTCCAGAATGAATCCATGTGACGTCATTTGGCTAAATTTGGGGCGAGAAGTCATCAAGATTCTCGTCATTGAGCCAGGTTTGTACCATTTCTTGCTTGCTGTTTTTGGCAAATAAAAGGAAATATCTGTCTAGATGAGGTGCATGCAGTGTTTGAGAACTGGATGCTTGAAGCCCATAAAAGTCAGACGTCTTTAAAAAGTTTCCTTTTTCTTCCCAGTCAGCTTTCCATGTCAATTGTTTTCTTAAAAGTTACCTCAACATTAAAGAACTTCTCTAAAACTACAAAGCTGGATTGAAGCCTTCGTGCAGGCTTAAATGAGAGAAGGGAAATTTGCAGTGGATGAAGCTGCTGCAGCCATAAAAATGTTGAACCCACTGTTGCTTGTTACTCTTACCCAGATCCCCTATAGTGCCTCAATATGCAGAACAGGAACATGGGTTGCAGTCCAACCTGTAGCCTGTAAGATGAAGGAAAATGCATGCAGACACAATGTTTGGACTAAAGGGTCCATACAACATCTGATGGAACACACAGTTGATTTGTCAAAAGTAGCCCTGTGTTAACTAATGACACAAGGTTTTGCCTCTGTTCATACATTACATTTAGTATTCCAAATATTACTGCAACACTCTATTGCATCTTCGAGAATGACGCAACACTCGCTACTCATATGTGGAGCAGAAGTATCACAGACTTTTGTCTACTGCATATGCTCTTCATTTTTGTAAGAAAGGGTGGTGCAGAAGACAAAGAAGCAGGAGTGGTGAAGAAAGAGAAAGACTACCAAGATGCCTTCAACTCATTAGGAGAGAGGCTAGTTTGGAGCCGAGCTAGGGTGTAAAGTAAGGGTAGATGAACAACGCTTTGATTCTTTGGAACGTTTGTACTTACCCCCAGTAAAAGGCCCAACTAATGTAAAGCATGCACATATGAACCTGGGAATATCAAGAAAGACTTGGATGCACAGAGCAAGAAAATAAGCAAGAAAATAATTTCATGTCTGGTGTTTGCAAGGAAATAAATGACCCACAAGACGTTAAGCATTATTTTATGGACAGAATGTCTCTTGGAAGAATATTTGGTGGAGCCAAGGCAGAACTCAGGTTGTGATAATCTAGCACACGAGTATAGAGGAAGCAAATATGTCACAAAGTGGATAACACTGAAGTGAAAGAGGGAGCAGAAGACAAAATCAGGTGTAGAAATTTCTCAGCAGAATGGTCAGAAGCCTTACAAAATGGACATAGGGGACAGGTGTCCTAGGGGGAATGGGGATTGCTATCAGGACCAGAAAACAAATGGGGACAAGGAGGCCAAGACCAAACATAGGGAGCACTGCTATTCCTGGGGTGATAAAGGTAGATGTCAACTCATGGCTCATTAGGTTTTCAAATGCCCTTTTTCCACACGAGAGGTGTACATCTGTGCTCCTGTGGAAGCAGTCATGCAGTAAGTGGATGTCTAGGAGGGAACATCCATAAAAACCACTCTCAGATGTCCTTCTAAAGACCCTCTAGTAACATCACATGATTTAACTCTCTCAGTGAGGAGGTGGGGCACAGAGAGTGCAAATAGTGAGATGGATGATGTGAATAGGTATGGACTGAAACAGAAATAGAACACTGTACTTGCATATATCAATGTCTTTTACCACCTAATGGAAAAGTTGTAATGCCAACCAAATCGATTCAAGCTGTACACTCAATGATTTATTTACAAATCTAAACTGGGTCCCTTGTATGTTACATATCCTGTTGTTAAGTAACAAAATAATATTTAAAAAAAGAAAATCAACAATTTAAATAAAAAAAAGAATCTTGGTCAGAAGGTGAATGATGTGTGGTACTCCAGAGCCAACATGATCATGACTCACATATTTATGATCCCCAAGAAAAGAATCAGGACAGGGGTCTCAGAGGCTCTCAGAACACTCAAAGACACAAACAACTGTCACCAGCAGTATACTTTACCCCAAAGCTGGTGCAGTCATAGGCAGGATTAACCTCGATTCGGGACAAGAAAACGTAATCTCACAAGATGCCCGAGCACTTTTGTAGGAAAATAAACCTACTGTCAGACCAATCCACCTACAGGGAGAAGTGTGGAGACTTACCGAAAACACTAGACTCCAGTGGCCGAGATGTTGACTGCAGGGAGAAGGGCTTACCTAGATGTAGCTTACCAACACGTAGTGGCAAACTCATTAGAAAATTCTTCTTGGGCGAGGGATTGCTATGTTTGCAAAACACCATGTCCTAGAGTAGGGGAATCCAACCTTTTCTCAAACCAGAGCTACTTACGTTCAATGAAAATCATCCAGAGCTACTAATATTATTAGGTTGTGTTAGTGACTACACCAGACAAGATTACATTAGTGTCATCAATATCCAAGAATACTAGCAGTGGTCACCTCAGTACATCAGGCAGGATTGCCAGCATTATTGTAAAAAAGGCTTAATCAATTTTTTTAATTTCAACTAACATTATTTATAACTCAATATCAACTTTAAATAGGTTTCGAAAATTGAGCCATTTTTCTCCAAACCTCAGCTACTGAGTGAGTTCTGATAATTCACACATTTTCATCTCGAACAAATACTCAATTTTGGTATACATATATTAATTCATGGCAATGGAAAAGGGCCTGCAGGGAAGTCTCTCTACTCTGGGGGCTAAACTCGACTCACTTTCATACCGCATGGATGGAATGTCGGAACGCTTAGACAAACAAGTAGAACGGCTCGACATGTCGGAATGCAGGATCACGGAGGTGGAGGACGCGCAGACGACAATAGCTACAGAACCCAAACAACTGGAGAGAGTAATGCAGATCCTACAGGACAAAACGGAGGACCTTGAGGCGGGGTCCCGCAGAAACAACCTACGTATCACGGGCCTTTTGGAATCCACCCCGACAGGCAACATGGAAAAGTTTGTGGAGCAGTTGCTAGTAAAACTATTGGGTAGTGACACCTTCTCCATAATTTTTGTAGTCGAGAGGGTGCACCGCTCGCTGGGCCCCCACCCTGTCCATAGCGCCCCACCACGGCCGATAATTGCGAGGCTCCTGAACTACCGAGACTCGGCCTTGAGGGTGGCAAGAGAAAAACAGTTGCTTCAATATGAAGGATCAAACATATCTTTATACCCCGATTTCACAAAAACATTTGGCCCCTCTGATGCGGCAGATATGGGATCTCAATTTGGACTATGCGCCATGCTGTACCCGGGGAAACTTCGAAGCAATCGGAATGGCCTCTCAAGAATATTCACAGACCCAAAACAGCTACAGAAAGTTCTGAAGGAATGGTCTAAGGAGAAGTTGAGCAGTCCAGAGCGGAGTTCTTTGGAGGGAGCGACAGGTGGCAACTTGGATGACTAGGACTGATCACTGGACTGCCCGTTTTGCAGATACAAGTCCTCGAATATCCTTGGGGGGGGGGGGGGGGGGGGGGGGGGGGGGCTGGTGGGGATATGCGCGGGAAGGGGTATTGTGGCCACATGGCGGAGTCCTCGTCTATCTGCAAGACAGTTATGGAGAAAGACACCATGGTAATCATGGGATCACTGAGCTCATAGTGAGATTGACTCTTGTAGGGGATGACGCCATTCTGCCACTGGCGTGACCAATGGGGTGAGGTGGTGGCGAGTAGAATGGAGATGCAGATGCTTCTATTTGGCTGGATGGCAAGCAGGGGGGCAATTGGGTCTGGCTAGACCACACTTCCCGACCGTGCAGGCAACATCTGCCCACGAGTGTAAAACACACCCCGGGGTCTGGCTCGAGTGGGCGGGTCCTTGGTTAACAAACTGCCCCTTATGGGCCTGTTGGATGTACAGATGTTCTATTGGGTAGGGTTTGTGGTTACTCGTCTAGGCACAGTTGGGGATTGCCTGACGTGGGTGGGGGAGGAAGGGGTTTGAGACTGAGAAGATATGGCAATTCGCTTTTTTACGGTAGGTTTTGGTTTGCGGAACACTGATATACGGTAACTGACCGACAAGATGGGCGCCTTAGACAGTACACTCCCCCAGGATGACCATCACTGAAACCAACACTCGCAACACCCTCAGTCAGATTCGAGTGCTCACTCGGAATGTCTGCGGTCTCAACGACCATAGGAAGCTCCGGAAGGTCCTAGCCTACTTGATTAGGCATAAGCTAGATGTGACGCTGCTGCAGGAGACGCACTTGCCTCTTGGCAGTCCAATGCTGTGCGGCAGGGGGTTGTGGAGATGCATTCACGCTTCTGGGTTCACTACACATGCGCGTGGCGTGCTAACTTGGGTAAACCCTAAGACCACTCTCACACTAGAACTACTGCACACAGATGGAAACGGGCGATTCGTGATCTCCAGATATAAGGGAAAGGGAATGGAACTACTCCTTATTAATATATATAGGCCAAACTTTTACAACCCAAACTTTTACTCTACATTGGCGGAGACTGTACGCTTGTGTGGGGAGGGGACTCAACTCTGGGGTGGGGATTTTAACGTGGTTTTGAACCCGACGCGGGATAGATCGGGGGGAGGGGAGCCAGATCGTTGCATCACGCTAGCAGTGCGCAGTCGCAGAAATACTAGTACAGTTTGACTTGGGGGACGTGTAGCGTCAGATTCCCGGAGAAGGGGGGCTATACCCACTATTCTGCGTACCACGACCTCCACACCGAATTGATTATTGGCTGGCAGCTAGACAGCTGATCGAGCGAATTCGGGTCTGTGAGGTATTTCCCCCAATGCTTTCGGACCATTTCCCAATTCTACTTGTGATAGACACCCCGCAACAAAGTATCCCGCCCTTTACGTGGCGGTTACCGCCTTACTTCCTGCTAGATGCCGTCTTTAAGGAAGAACTGACAGTGGCGATAGAAATGTTTTTTTTATCCCAATGTTGGATATGTAGATAGCTTCCAAGTAGTCTGGGAAACATTTAAAGTGTATATCCGCGGTATCACAATGTCCAAGCACTCAGGTGTCCTCAAGGTGGTATGCAAAAGGTTAGCGGACTTGGAAGGATTATTGGCGTCACTAGAGCAGCAGTTCCTGACCAGGTCCGACGATACAGCAACGGAGGAATTAAAAAAATTATTGGAAGAATATCACGACGCGGCTGATGCTGAATTAAAACACCTAGGAAAATACGCAACGGCACACGTATATGGTGAGGGGGAACGGCCGGGTTCAGTTTTGGTCCGGCTCCTCAGGAAACGGAGAGCGACAACTGTTGTGGTGGAGGTTAAGACGGAGGATGGGAATGTCCGAACGGAAGATGCCGCAATAGCAAACAGGTTTCGGCAATATTACGCAGCGCTCTACTCCACGCGGAGTGGCGTTTTGGAAGCGGATATACTAGACTATTTAGCGCACATAAAACTCCCATGGCTTACAGACTCCCATCGTGAATTCCTCATGCGGCCCCTTGAGAGATGAACTTTTACTCGCGTTGTCGGGCATGAAGTCGGGGAGCGCGCCTGGATTAGATGGATTGACAGTCGCTTTTTATAAAGTGTTTGCAGGCTTGTTGATCCCGCACTTAATGACACTTTGAAGAAATGTGTGTGTCGGGGGACATGCCACCCTCGATGAGAGGGGCAATAATCGTGACTATCCTGAAGCCGGGCAAACCACCTGATGAGTGTGCCTCCTACTGCCCACTTTCCTTGATCAATGTAGACACAAAATTGTTTGCAAAGATCTTAGCCAACTGGCTGCTCCCTTTGGTCCCGCTATTAGTCGCGCCGGAGCAGGTCGGTTTCGTACCCAACCGGAATTCAACTTATAACATACGAACGGTGCTCGGGGTGATCCCACACACTAAGCCGGAGATACAGGCGTTTGCGGTGTTTCTTGACATGTAGAAAGCCTTCGACTCTGTTGAATGGCACTTCATGAGACTGGTCCTGACGAGGATGGAGTTGGGTCCTGTGTTATTGTAGCTGATAGGGATATTATATAGGGCACCTACTGCCAGAATACAAATTGGCAACCTTGTGACGGATGCTATTCAAGTCACTAGAGGCACGCGGCAAGGCTGCCCATTATCCATGATCTTATACGCCTTAGTTGCTGAACCCTTGGCCTGCGTGCTCCGGGAATATCACAGATATAAAGGCTTAAGGTTTCCAGGCTATGAGTTGATTGTCTCCACCTACGCTGACGACACGCTCTTATACGTACGGGAGCCCAAGCGACACCTCTCCTCAGTTCTTCGGGAGGTGGTTAGATTTGGGGCGCTATCGGGGCTTCACGTTAAATGGCCGAAATCTAGAATATTTCCCCTCACCCGAGCCATGACTCAGTTTGAGTCATATTGTCCCCTACAGTGGACAACTGACTCAGTGAGATATCTTGGGATACAAATACAAACCGACTCGGACATAGTGTTCCGGAAAAATTATGGGAGGGCAATCAGTACATTAGAAGATGATGTAGAGAGGTGGATTAGACCATTGTCCTTGTTGGGCACAGTGTTGATAATGAAAATGGTGGTACTCCCCCGCTTTTGTTCCTTTTCACCAATATCCCCTTGGTACTCCCTTACTCCTTTTTCCTGCAGCTTAACACCCTAATGCACTGGTTGGGCTGGGCCCGCAAGCATGCGCGGGTCAGGTGGGACATCCTTACACTACCATATCATATGGGTGGACTGGGTGTGCCGGATCTGGATCTATACTATAGATCAGCATAGAGTGCTCATGCATTCCACTGGATACACGCCTCACCGGACACCCCACACCTACGGATAGAGACGGTGGTGGCGTCACCGCGCCTGATGCCTACTCTAATGTTTGCCCCGGCTGATCGCGGGACTGGCATCCTTGACTCAGTAAATGCTACAACGCATGCTTGGCACCATCTCTTGAAGTTGCAAGCTCGTGTCATTCTATACTCCCCGCACAACTGGATTGGTGCCATTGGCTACCACCGTGCAGAGATAAAGGGGTCACGAAAGCGCTTAACTCTCTAGGGGTGCAAACTATAGGTGATCTATTTGTGGGCGGCACGGCGAAACGCTAGGAGGAACTGGAGGTCGAAGATTGCACTGTAACTCCCCTGTCCAAATTCCAATTCCATAGAACATGGCCGGCACTGCTACACATACTAGGTAGCGATATGTCAGAACCGCCGGATGTCCCCTCTTTATCCTACGTTATCAAAACGGAATCGCCAACATGTATAGTTTCCAAGATCTACCGACTGTCCATGGACTATAGGGAAAACCACTACACTAAAGCACGTCTGGCGTGGCAAAGAGACCTGGGTAGGGACATAGATGCTGCGATGTGGAAATTCTGCTGTGAAAGTACAAAGCACATTTCATTGAATGGTAGGCATAGACTGGTCCATTTCAAATACCTGAATAGAGTTTACCACACGGGACGAGACAAGTTGCGAACGCTGCAGTGAGCAGACGGCAGATTTCTTCCACTTGGCCTGGCTCGGTCCTGGGATTGCAAAATTTTGGGATCTCGTCTTTAAGGAACTGTCACAAATAACAGAGCAGGTGCTTCTGCCGGAACCTGCGTTGGCGTTGCTGGGTTATTCCAAACCCATACCGAAGGGGACCTGTAGACTGGTAGATATGGGATTGATGCTTGCTAAGCGCAGAGTTGCGATGGGTTGGTTGTGGGAACCGACCCCCACAACAAAGCAATGGGCAAGTGATATGCTACATTGCAGTACGCAAACTGAACTCTTTAGTGACCTTCTTACGCCCACAGTAGGCCTAAGAATTTCTGGGCGCTGTACCATACGTATACAAACACCAGAGTAAATGAGGAGTTGGGAACTGACACTGGGGACGGTGAGCTGGATAGTAACAAAAACGCTTAACTGAGCAGCACAGCTGACATGGTTTACACAACACGTTGGGAGTACATTATGGCTCAAATGTGGGAATGTTGCGGGTTGGAGGGCCCTCTAGAACATTGGCATGCAAGAGCTGTGCTGAGTAACTTGCAGTAGGGGAGGGGTTGTGATGTTGCAAGGAACTGAGGCGCCAATTGATTGTATCTTGCTCGATAATACCGGATTTATATTGCATTATGTTAGAATGTAGTGTGTTGCTAAGATTGCCATGACAATTGTACAAGTCTCATGTTTGTTTCGGAATAAAATCCAATAAAGAATATTAAAAAACATTTTTAAAAAAAGGATAATCAAAAAGGTAGGCGGAAGATACCAGTAGTTCACAGACTACTCGTTGGAGATGCCGGTTCTAAAGAAAAAAGGTAATGCCAACTTTTGAGAATAGGGCTAAAATCAGTTCCCTTAGAATGAGAGAAGGCAGGGACAAAACCCTTGGATGCCCAATAATTTACAGGGGTGGAGATAGGAGGGAGGGACATCCTTTTAGGGTGTCCCTATTTAAACAGTTGCTTAGTTAGAGCTTTTGCCACCTGGGACGATCCCAGAGTTGCCACCCGGTGACGGCTGGTGCAGGTAAGAGCTGGAGGGTTGGAGTCGGCAGACGCTACTGTATTTAAACAGATCACTCATAAGTCACTAAGAAGGTGCTGGTCAGACCAGAAGAGCGTGAAGCATCATTTCTTCTTTTCAGGGAAGCAGTGTGCGGAGAAGGAGGAAATATCTGGAAACCTGCAACGCAGAAAGGGGATGAAGAAGGTTCACAAGAAGATAGGGCACAAGAAAGATGAATCACCCTGACCTCTTTTCGGGATCGTAGAACACCAAGTCTGACCAGTAATAAAATCAGGAGAATAAAACAAGAAATATCCATATTCCTCCCTGGACTGTTGGATTGGGACTTTGAGGAACTACCTGCATCCTTGGAGAAGAGGATATATAGCAGCCTTCCTATGTGATATCCTTGCAGCTCCACATTACTGGGTTCTGTACACTCCCTGCATAGTGCCGTCTGATAGCATTTTACTCATGTGTTTGTGATTAAGACCATTGTGAATGGCAGCTTACCATTGTGGGAGTACCCACAAACAAATGGAGCTTTCCATTGAGGTTTCTTCTGCATGCATTAACCAGAATACTGCCTTCTGCTTATAAGGGGTTATAGAGATGGCTTACAATACATATTTCCTGGGGATGGGCACAAGCCTCTTAAACCCTTGCAAAGTAGGCCTTATACCAACCATCCAATATAAAATCTGTATGGGTCCTCCTAGTCCGGGTCAACATGGTATGTATAAACTGAAAGGGTTGAATGGCAACTTTCTTTAGTATTGCATGAATTGGAGACCATGTGAATGGTGTCCTCTGGAAGTAAGTGGTTCCCATTCTTCCCTATTGGTATATGAGGCAACCTGTCACTGCTCATGGGGGTTCTTCATCCCGAGACTCTGGAGGTCCGGGGACCTGGATCAATATACACCCATTCCATAGAGCCCAGCATCTTCTCAGCTAGAGCATATCAGCTTCCTTTATCCTTTGTATTGTGCTGGGTGTTAAATGGTAACTGTCAAAACGCTGCGAAGGAACTATATACTGGAACACTGCAATATTGATTTTGCTTTTTGGGAGACCATTTATTTGCACCTCCTCCCTCCTTATGCTTGGCTCTTGGCAATCTGGCTGTATACATTCAGAAATGTGATTGAACAGTGCCTGACCCTTTCCCTTGGCTTCCTTTCACACAACCCTAGATAGCAAGTTAATCTCCATTGTTCTGTTACTTTACCTGAACATTTTCAATGCTATGCCACTCTTCATCCACCTAAAGATAACCACATACTTAACACAAGATCAAACATTGATCGAGTCTAATGTTAGTTCCACAGTACCACCAAATTATGTGGTCTGCATTGCTGTTACTTTTGGGCGAAGGTATAGATAATGTACTTCAAAGTCCGATGACCTCCCAAACTGGGCCAAGAAAAAAGGAGGGCGGCACCAAAACGTAAAATCCCCACTCATTTCCATAGACTTCTTCAGACACAACTACAGCAAAAAGTGCTGAATGGAATTACATCAAATTCGTCAGGAAGCTAGATCTTTGGCCGCAGACTATTGTTCTTTGGTGCAAATCTGTTCAGTAGTTTTTGTGAAATGAATCGCAAAAAATAATTGTATATTTTGGCAGTTGGGCTGGAGTGTGTCCTGCGAAAGTGCAAAATCAAAAATGGAGCCCTGGGATTGGTCGAGAGGCCTTCTTTCCCGTGAGCCTTCACGCTCTCGCAGGAGCAAGAGCATTCCGCAAGAACCGTGAGCGCTCTGATTGGCTGGCTGTTGGAATGGAATGATAGAAATTAAATGGCCCCCATTACTGAGAAAAAGTGAATGTGTTGAGGAAATAAAGTAAACAAGCATTGGCATAGCCAATAGGTCTCGCCTTTGGGACATTTTATGTGTTTTGTCACATCTGCTGCTTAATCGGTCACACACAATTTTAGCAAAGGCAGCAAGAGTAATTGGTGAGTGAGAGTGTTAGAAGGAGCTGCTTTAGAGCGGAGCGTGCTGCACTCATAAGCATCCCCGTGTGTGGGTGAGATCCAGAGTATGGTTATTTGCTCAAATCACAAATGTAAGCCTGTGCCTTAAAATGAAACTCCAAGCAAAATAAAATTACCCTTGAACTTAATGGTGATTGAGTCTACCAATTCACCAGATCTTAAGGTAAAAAGCATTTGCAATGCAATAGGTCTCACATTTATGCGAGTTTGAGCTATTGGCATTGTAAATGACAATGTCTTTTATTTATGTTTTGGTTTTTAAAACAAATATAAGGCAGTCATATACAATGCCAATAGCTTAAACTTGTGTAAATGCGAGACCTTTAGCATTGCAAATGCTTGTTTTTACCTGCTGTGCTGCTGCCACAAACACTGGGGAACTGAAGACAGTGGCCCTCAACTGCCAAACCCGGCCTCCAATGCCTCCAAACTCCAGGAAATGGCCAGTGTCATAAACTGGCCAAGTCGACCCGGTTTACAATCCTCCACACATATACATAGTCCCTCATGGGTGCGTGCGGTCTGTGCAATGGTGGGAAGTTATGGTCACAATCTCTGGGAGCAGTGCAGGCAACTCCCTCTATTGTCTGGACAGATACGTGAAAGAAGCTTGCAATAAATCTCAGGCACACTTAAATCACAGCATCAGCGCTGTGAAGACTATAGCATGTATACTACAGTGAAAAGAATCCGCGTTCATCTGCCACTGGAACAGGTGCTCGCCTGGATGAGTTCCGTCGCCTCTCTCCTTCATGGTGATTCAGAGAGGAGCCCACCCACCAGCAGAGCAAGGCAGGATAGGAGCATCGCAGGTTTGTAGTATACAAACGAGTCAGTGCTAACATGCTGTCAGAAATGTGTTCTGCGGAATGGGATATTGTGATCATCAGTGCCAGGCTTAGATTTTGGAAGGTTGTGAGGGTACACAACATGCCGCAGGAGTAGTGTATGTCTGTCTGATTTAGATACAGTGTGTGTGTGAACGTCTGTGCAAGAGAGGACGTTTATATAAGTGCTAGAAAGAGCGTGAAACGGAGAATAATAAAAAGTGGTTTAATTTAAGTGTGTGTCGGTTTAAGAGTGAAAGAGTTATAGCGACACTGAATGAAAAAAGTGCTTAGAATAGTTTATGTGTTTTATGGAAAGAGGGAAGATTTTTTGTATTTGCATCACCAAGATGGTGCCAGCGATACTGGATGGTCTGGTCAAGCAGAAGAAGGTGTTACAGCCACCGGCTGTATGTGCAGCGAGCACTTAATGAGCCATGACGGAAAGCCATGCGCGGGTACGCGGTAGTCTGCTCCTTTTACAAAGCACATACTCGTACTTGTGGTGCATGGCTGCCAAAGCACATACTCGTGCTTGTGCGCACTCCCGCAAGCCGTATGCCGCCACAAGCACGAGTATGTGCTTTGTAAAAAAAGCTGCACGCCGGCTAAAGGTCTCCTATGCAGTGCATGCGCACAGCGTAGGCGAGACCTAAAAAGGGTAACTTATAAGGGAATAAGGTAAGCGCAAGGTGCCGGGACCCTTTACTTGTACTTTCTGCAGTAAACGGGAGGTGGGGGAGTAAAGACAGCACGGACAACAGGAGGGGGGCAGGAGACAACGAGAGGTGGGCGTGGGGGCGAGAGTAAAGACCGCATGGACAATAGCAACGGGGGCGGGAAGAAATTTAACACGACAACGGGAGGGGAGGGATTAGAAAGCAGATTTTTAAAATAAAAAAGCCATCAAAACGGGCGCCGTGTGAGGCAACGCAGCGTCCGAACAGACCCCAAAAAAAAAGAAATGAAACCAGGCGCCTGATGGAAGGTAAATGTTAACTTTTGTCGAAAACCATAGCCTGGCACCGCTCTCTGTGTGTGGCCTATTTACAGCACGTGCTCTGCTCCCCGCATGCCACTATAAAATATTTACGCAATAGGTAATTTATAGACTGCAGTGACATGGTATTGATTCAGACTAAAGTACTACGCAAGGGGGGAGACCTCGAAGAATCCCTCAAGCAGCTCCAACAATCATTGGCACACTGGAATTCCTATTTACTGGCGAACTCACTCCGAACAGGAATCATAGCCTGGGATGTAGCGGGGAGCCCGAACACACCCAAAAAACAAGCAAAAGTGAAAGTACAGTGCGTTGTGTGTAACCTGACCCACGAGGAATGCAGCTGTCACCCAGCATGCCGCTGCTCACTCCAGAGAGCAAAACGTCGTGGGAGTGAACATTGAATAAAGAGGTGGGACATGCGCCCGCCTTAAGCCATTTGCGTGCTTTCATTATTGAAAGACACACGCAAAAGCCAATCCTATGTGCGGGAGGAGTCAGACGCACACAGAGTAAACACAAGAAGCCTCGCAGAGCAGCGTATGCGCGCTGGCTCAGGCTCGACCTAAAAAGCCATATAAAGTTGGCAGCAGGAGGGTACTGCTGCCCCCTTAGATTTAGAGAGGAGATGTTGATGCACTTGCAGTTAAAAAATTTGGTCGAGGAGAAAGCTACCAGTTGCAGGGAGAATATAACCTCTACAGCTGGTTTAACAAGTGCCTTTTTACTTCACAAATTTGTAAGAAAAGCTGAGGGGTTCCTGGATTTCATCTGACCGGTACATGCCCATTCGGTATACTTCCAGTTCAGGTATGGGACCCTTCCAGTAACAGCTTTTACCATACACTGGGGAAAGACAAATCAGGGGTCTGACTAAGAGCTCTATTGCAAAAATACACCAAAAACTGATGAGCATTTGCTGTTCTGTCTTCTTTATGTTAAACCCGGAAGCAAATAGACAGTCACCCTGTGTAGATCCCTCAGTCTATTAGATCAAGGAGAAGCCAATAGAATTTGTAAAAGTGGTACTTCCTCGATCATGGTGGTGGCGGTCTCGAACTGTTTGTACATAGCATGGCTACGAAGACAGTAATTAGTAGCTACTGTATAAAGGCAAGTCACACAGTGACCACTGATAACTACTCAAACTTTTGCACTGAAATCCTTTCAATTAGATTTAGAACCATTCAATGAACTTATTGCACTGGAATTTTGTTAATGGCATTTTTTCTTGTTTTAATCTTGTAAATCATCGTGCTTATGTTGTTAATTTTTTGATGATGAAACTAATGTTTTGAACTGTCAAACAATATGAAATGAGCAACAGGGACCAGGATCTGGTGGGAAGAGTTGCTGGCACCAGTTACAGAAAGCTCAGCTCTGACTACTGTTCTTAGAATTCAAGGGCGGCTGTGTGTTGAATGGATGACATGGTGGAAAATCGAAACAAGCATTTGCATTGCAATAGGTCTCGCAGTTACAGGAGTTTCAGCCATTGGCATTGTAAATAACAATGCCTTTTATATAAGTTTTAAAAACAAAAATAAAAGGCATTATTTTTTGCAATGTCAATAGCTCAAACTCGCGTAATTGCAAGACCTATTACATTGCAAATGCTTGTTTTAACTGAGCCTGTCTCACGTTTCTTTAGTCTCATAGATTAGTTTGTAAAACTAGAATGTGCATGCCACACCCTATTTTGGAAGCCTAACACGTCAACCGCTGCCCTCAACCTACAGTAAGACATGACTTGATTTTATAGGCTAGTCGTGCAAGCCTCTTGGCTGATCTGCAGAGATCAGTTGTATCCAAGGGGAATATTCAGGGAATGGGCTTAAAGATAAAAGATGCCCGATATCTGACCCCGCCTATCAGACTGAAATTCACCCCTCGTTGTCATTCCCTACTGTAACAGGCATTCACAATCCTGAAATTCACCAATCGGGGCAGACTGACATTAATGACTCTTGGACTGCCTTTGACTCCTTCTGCCATGCGCCCATCGTGGCAGACTGCTGTTTGCAATCCTGATATTCAGCCCTCTAGACATACCTGCATACCCCCCTTCTGGCAGATGGGATTTATTGTTGCTGACATGCTTATATTTACTCATCCTGACAGGCTAATATTTATCCTTCAAACACCCATTTTGGCCACCATCCAATCCGATTCACCCATCTTCACATAATGTCGTTTACCTCTATTGAGGTTCGCTTTATTCCCATATGCTGACAGGATCAAAGTCACCCATCCTGACAGAACAGGCTGACCCCCATCTCCTGAACGTTCAGTCAAACCTACACGACACTCATGTGTCCTACATTTTTCAAAACTGACCCATCCCGACTTACTGAAATTCATCCAACATTACAGACTGACAGTCACCATCTTGATAGGCATGACATTCACCCCTCAAAGACGTTTGCCATTTCCCTCTCTTGACCGAATTGCATTTGCCCATTCTTAGCCATTCTCGTAGGCTTACATTCACTCCTACTCACAGAACAATAACATCGTGGTGATCAGTAGTGCAAGCTTCATTTCCATACATACAAAAACAAGTGCACACTGGACATCAACTGGGAAAGCTTCCCTCACAAAAAGGGACATTAGCGGCGCGACACTCAGAGGACAGATAACAAAATTGGATTCAGCAGTGCAAGCACGAATGGAGCCGCATGCCCCGTACCAACAGTATGAGGCAATGTCGAAGGAGACAAATCGACGGTCAGGGGCAAGGCCGAATAACCAAACTGTGACTGGTGACAGGGCGCAGCCCACGAGCTGTCAGGGTGGGCGACGGGACTTGGCAGAACGAGGCAAGCAGAACACGAGAAGGAATGGGACACAGAACTAGAGGGTGGCAAAGCTCCCTCCAGGAACAGAACTGTACATAATTGGGTGCTGAAGGGGACAAGCGGGGTTTAGAGGTCGAAAAGGTGAAGCAGCAGTTCTGGGCATAATGCATAAGCCAGGTAGAGTGTAGAGGATACAAAGGGACTAGGATACAGTAAAGGGCAAGGCGTAAAAGGGACATAACTGGATAAGCATTCACGTGGACAGTAACGTGTATCATGCAAAGGCAGGGTACGGGTTGGAACATACCTTAGAGGGAAAGCTCGGGTACAGCATGGTGCTTATAAGAGCAGAACAAAGGATACACTGTGATGGATGCACCCGGGTTGTGCAGGTAATTACCACGGCAGAAAAGGACACCAAAGAGGGGACAGGTCACGGGATGAAGAGGGAGCAGAACGGGGCACACACTGAGCAAGATCGTGGGGGCACGTGAAAAGACAGGGTGCGAAACACAAGGCGCTGGACTGAGAGCACAACGGAACCAGGATGGCTCGTAAGAGATGGTAGGGTTTTGGGACACCAATGCACTGAGTTGAAGGCACCAGAGGACCCCAGCTTGACGGCGAAACGTAAAAAAAATTAAATCGATCCAAATCAAACATGCCCGCGAGACATGTGCATTAAATTATCGCGCCAGTGTCTGGGCACGATAATTGAAACCACATGGCAGCGGTGCTCGTAACAGACACCAATAGGCCATGGGCGGAGCAATGCGCCCGTCTTTGGCCAATTGCGTGCTGTCTTTTATAAAAAGATGCACGCAAAGGCCAATAGCCTGTGCCAAAAGGAAAAGCACAAGCATGTGTAATTCCTAGGTCCGTTTCTAAAACCCCCTACAAGATGTCTCTCGCTGCGCGAGCAGTGCTGCACACTGCAACCGTAGGCGCGAGACCTAAAAACGGCATTATCTTTAAGGTTTTAATATATGACTATCACAGGTTTTAAGAGGCCTTCTGATGACCAGAAAAAATGGTTCTCTTCGCCTAATCCTACAGCACCAAAAATAAGGATTGCATAATGTACATAATGTATGAAGTTGCTAAGTTGGGTTTTAGGGTTATTGTTCCATCATTCACTGGATGGTCATGAGAATGACTTGCAGACCAAGTGGCAGCTTACAATGATCTTTAACAAATGGGTTAGAATAGTAACCCTGAGGCTCTTCAATGTTTCACCACTTGCCCCTCAAGGTGGGCTCATGTGATGTTGATGTTCAATAAAGAATGTATTCTTCCACTCTTCTCAACTAGGAATAAATAAACAACCTTGATTAAATAAACTGCATTGTAAATTTTGAGAAATCTGAATGGCTCAATGACTTACGTATGCCTTTAGGACAATGCATGTCATTAAAAACGCAGTCGATTGAACGTGCTGAATACTTTTAAGATAAGAGGCTGCTTTTAAAGGCATCATTTTCATTTGAAACTACTGGTATGACATTATCCTAACGAATCACCCATCTGCAGCATGGTTGCTCAAGGTATAAGAACCGAGGAAAAGTGAGCATGCAAAGCAAGCCGTTACTTTGCTGATAATGGTGAGACAACATGAGAATCAATGCGTGGTTGCTGTGCACTGCATTCAAATTCAACAGGGCAGTGAATTCGGACATAAGAGCAATACTGTTGACTTATAGCACCTCCTTTTTCACATGCTAAAAAGCTACAAAATCACATGAGTGAAAGGGGCATAAGCTTCGCACAAGTAACTAGGCCAACAATGACCAAATATCCCCTACTGATCTTTTAGTAAAGATTTCTGTGGCATGTATCTCCTACCAATTCTAGCTATTATTGTAAAAAAGTCGGCACATAGAAGATGGCCACATGAATGATTTTCTACTGCCTCCTATCGGCCATTAATGAAGGTCCTCCTATTGCTTAAAAGAAGCGTAATTTACCTCTAACAATTGGTAGCCCCATATAAGCAGCCAACTGACCTACCACCACGAAGAACTCAAATAACCTTTGTGAACTAAAACATTTCAAATACAGAAATTGAATAGCATTTCTACTAAGCGAGTTACACAAAAGATTATTTGATGCCAATCAGGGACATTAAGAGGAGTCAAACACACAACAAAGCCAACAAGGAAGACAAAAGTAGCGTGTGTCTTCCCGTGGGCTCGAGCTCCCTGTGCACTGCTGTACGTCAGTCTCGCGCCCAGATTGAAGTGTCACTTTAATCTCGCTAAACACGGGCTTTGAAGCGGCAAGGGGCGGGGGAGCGCATTCCAGGCGGGGGAGCGGACCCTTTGAAGTAGGTGCACGCGCCAGTGGGCTGAAGCGCTTCCCAAAAGTGGATTGCATGGCGGCACGATGCACGTGATTGTGCGCTTGCTTGCCATGCAATCCACTTTTGGGAGCACTTTTGGGAGCCCCTTACTAGAATCTCGCATAGCGATTGCTACGCAATAGCTAGGCGAGACCTAAAAACTGGCCAGTCCTAAAAGAGAAGCAGGCTAGAATGGTGTCTTGTCTATGAAGCCACATCACAGAGCCTTCCTCTGATGCCAGTGGGTACAGTTTTGGACACTGTTTTGTCGTAAGGCATGCAAGGTGGCTACTGTAATGCAACAGACAACATTCAGCTCTGACTGGAGGGCCAAGGTCAAAAGAGATCAAGAGGGAAATATAGGGCACACGGTAGTGCGGATAGGCATTGGGGAAAAGGCACATTAACTTTATCCACCCATTCAGGCCACAAGTTAGTTGACAGGTAGGCAGGAAAGGATGCTCAGCTGGGGACTGCATGAGATATAGGGTCAGATAAAGGCTTCAGCAAGTGCTCTTTGGATTGAACAGGCTGATCCATATACTCCTCTTGGGCAGTGGGTAAAGTGTGCAGGCAGACTATCATGTCATATAGGTGTAAGAATCTAATAGTTAATTTGCCTCAAGACTGTTGGTGAAAGTGGAGAGGAGAGAAAAGCAGGGACAAGGAAAGCTAGAATAAAAATGTGGCACTATACAGGGAAAGAATACTGTGACCAATTACATTCAGTGGAACAGCTTCCAGGTTATGCACTGAAAGCAGAGAGGTAACATAACTGGATATTGGATGAGAAATCTATCCAGAGTGCTTGAACGGCATCAAAAGACCCCTAAGATGTTAGTTAGCTTAAATAATTACTTAGATCATAACCTGCAACAGAAGTGGAAGTGTGGCGTCCTCAGAGTGTCACATGAAGCATTACAATTGGCAACTATCTTACTGCAAGCATCTTCTACTCCCCCTACATTAAAAAAAAAAAAACACGACATTCATTTCTTCCTAGAAATGTCCAACCTTATTTTTGATCAGCAGTACCAATACTTTTTCAATGGAGCGCAGTATGCTATGAAAACGACAATTGTTACGTTTTTTTAGAAGAGACATGACAAGACATTAATTCACGGCTTGGTGGGAGGGAGAGAGAGCGTTGCGGCCGATAGCCGAGCGGACCGCTTGATACCGGAGGTACTCATGTCCCGATTTCTGGATGTAGGCGACTTTTGAGACCCGCCTGTTTTCTTTTTGCTTTTTATATGTCCGGCTGCAGTTTTTTTTGCCTTTTTCTCTTCCTTTCCGATATACTCTCTCACGGTTTGGTGTAGCGGGATGTGCGCTGGTCTGCCGCAGCCCTGGAGCAGAGGAGTAGCCGCAGAGCAGCAGCTCACGGGCTCCTCCGGGTCAACACAACAAGAGGCAGCACAGTGCGCCCTTTGACAGCATCACGGGAGAGTTCCCTGAAACGGCTGTGGGCGCTTCCAAAAGATGAAGGATTCAATCTCCTGCCACAAACAGCTTTGCCGCCGCAGAAACAGAAGCCTCAGCAACAACAAAATCCGGTGCTGAAAGGGCAGGAAGAGGGGGGGGGGGGGGCAGCAGGCACGGTAAGTGCTATTATGGCAGCGGAGGGGGGCACACTTAAAATTACACCTGCACGACCTCAGTTATTGCCACAAAAACCGGCTAACTGTCCAGAACAAGAGATACGGCGAGGGGGAGAAAACTATAGTGCAGGAAATAAAACAGCCTCTATAGCACCCCAAATAACAGGAGGAAAAAAGGGGCAGAAGCGAGGCAGCAGGGTAACAAAGGCAAAACAGGCCAATAAAACAACAAAGTGTAGCCCAGAAAAGAGTCAGGGAGTAAGTAAAAATCAAAATCAGGGGGAGGAGGAAAAGATTGGTGAATCTACTGAGTTGACTGCCACTAGCTCTTCTACCTTTCAATATCGCGAGGTGAAAGGTAGAAGAATTAAGCTAGATAGAGCTAAAAGGCATTCCTTGGTTTCCAAAATCAAGGTGAAAATCACGCCATCGCTACGGTTCGATTTTAAAGTTCAGCCTTTAGTGTTGAACGTAGCTGAACAGGGGGCGAATTTAAGAAAGTTTGCTAAGCAGCTAACACGTACTCAAGACACAAGACAGAATGGAAGCACTAGATAGCCCTCACCCTATGTCGCAGTCTTCCCCCAAATAAGTTCTGACAGGTTCGGAGTCTAAACTCCGGCAAGAAGTAGACCAAGTCAGAACAGGAGTTGACAAAGAGCAAATTGAAGCTGAAGCCTCTGAGGAGCAAGTAAATGCAGGACCCTCAGTATCATCTATGGAGGCTCTCTTTTCTTCTCTATCAGTAGATATCAAGAACGGGTTTTCTGTCTCAGAAGCAAATCAAGGTGAGATTCGGCAATTCTGTGAATCACTAGAGAAAAAGGTTGATCTATTAAATTCCAGGACTGTAGCTTTAGAAAGCTCGGTGGAGGAAATAAGAGAGGACCTGGGAGCTGCCAAATCAGAAATTGCTCAACTCAAGAAGGATGAGGTATCGTTACGAGACAGACTCGAGTTATTAGAGAACAACTCACGAAGAAACAACCTCCGTCTCCTAAATGTTCCAGAAGGTAGAGAAGGAGATGATATTAAGTCCTTTATAGTGACCCTTATAAAAGGAGTCAATACAGATAGAAGAAACAGAGGAAGATTTAAAAAGAGACATACAGAGGATCCATAGAGATCCTTTCAGGAAACACCCAAATCGTCCTAAGCCGAGGAAGATCCTCATAAACTTTGACATTCTCTTTAAAGGAAAAAAATCTTAAATTACGCCCTGAAGCACAAGCATTGGCATAGCCAATAGGTCTCGCCTTTGGGACCTTATAAGTGTTTAGTTATCCAGCATAGTATCCTTGGTGCAACAACATCAAATGTTGCATGGCTAAACACTTATAGGGTCCCAAAGGCGAGACCTATTGGCCATGCCAATGTTTGTTGATAGAGAGGACTACATTTCCCAAAAAAGGCAAGGTTTAATTACTTCTGGGCAAGGTCAACTAACCCAATGAGCTGCAATTTCAGGGGACTGTGATCACTGTGCCCCCTATCTATTACAGTAATCTCTCTCATGTAAGCCCAAACAGGCAGGGATAAAAATATATCATTAATTCTACTTGTGCTATTTGAGCATCTATAGGTTATGGCACCTGCTTGATCGGGTGGGGATCTCTCATTATAAACCCTTAGCCTGGATCTCAGTGTGATACATAGCAGTTGTACAGCAAAGATTGAACTTCTCTGTGCTTGGAAGATATCTATTTTAGGATTGTGCCATAAGGCATCCTCATCAAATGTAGACGAGACGCAACTGATCAATGGTTCCAGGGTCAAATTAAAATCACCAGCTACTATTGTGAAGGCCTCAGAAGGTAAAGAACTAAGCTGGTTACCCAGCAATGTAAGAGTAGTAGATTCTTTGGTCGAGCCCAGAGGCCTGTTGTAGACATTGTAGAGGTGTGCTGTTGCCAATGGCATGTTTTGTAGCAATTTTACCCATTTGGCCATTCTCATTATCCAAAACTGTCGTCTTCCCCATAATTGAACATTTTGAATTGGGGCAATTGGGTTAAAGAATTATAATTTGTAGCGAGTAGGCCGTTAGATGTAGGTTAGGAACAGATGACAGTGATCGCAGGGGCCGCTTCCCAGGCCCTGTACAAGCTGGAGTGTTGGAGCCCGTCCGGATAGGTACTGCTGAACTCCTTGTTAGTAACACTGCTCGAGATAGAGGGCCAACTCTAGGACTTTCAATGGACATAGGTCACGAGACGGAAATTTAAGAGAATGGGCCCGGCCGGACTCTTCTGGGTGATAACGAACCTGTCTTGGCCCAGTCTTCACCCGGGCGTCCTGAGCTGTGGGAGGGTGGGCGCTCAAGAACCCTGTCTGAAGTCTCTAGGCCCGGCCTGGAAATGGATGGGCGACTACTTCCACCGCAGCGTAAAGGCGGGAAACAGATGAATGGAAAAGAGGCATGCATTTGATATATATGTTAACCCTACTCTCACGGTAAATAAAATGTTAATTGCAGATTGCTGTTCGGAAAAATATATTTTTGATGAGGCATAACGACGGCCTATAAAGAAAGCATCGGGTTTTTAAGAAAACCCAGCGATAGTCTTGGAAGACTACAATACTCGCCTATGCATATTTTTTTATGAAAGCAAGCTGTCGGACTCTTGCATTTTTTTTTTTAACCGCACCATTTATGTCTGAAGACTCTACATTATTATGATTGGAAGGCCCCTAATGAGATGTGCACAGCTGGGATAAATTTTGTACGCAATGCACGAGGCCTGCTTCCCCCTTTCAGTACCCCCAACAGGCAGCTGCCTGCCAGAATTGAACTCCTCTCTGCAACGGGAACTTTTCCGAGGGCCGCATGGAAAACACGAGCACTGTATGAAGTGCTCCAAGAGAACGAAAAAAAAATGTATTAGTGTGTTTGTTTTTTTTGAAAATGCTCCAATCTGAAGTTTATGCACTTTAATTTAAGTTCATAAAGTTTAAAAGGTGACCACAAAACGGAATAGCAACCTTAATTAACAAGGATATCTGGTATGGCTTGTTCTCTCCTGGCGCCCGTGGTTTGTGTACTTGTAACACTTGCAAATGCCGCCATTAATCAAGCCGGATGGCTCTGTCTGGCTTCGAGCCCAGTGGTGCCTGTTGTCTATTGTATGACGAAACTCTTCCGTGCAGTAAGGGAGGGGGAGGAGCGGGTGAGAGAGGGGGAGGAAAGCCTGCCATGCGAAGGAGCGGGTGAGAGGGGGGGAGGAAAGCCTGCCAGGTGTGCACGTGCACGACATCGCGAACGCAAGCTGGAGGCCTGAAAAGCCACTAGGTTAGCACTTCCAAAACCCGCGCCAGAACAGCGCTATAAGCGCTGGCTCAGGCGAGACCTAAAAAAAATTACTAAAATCCAGGGACTTTCCCTACGTAATTCGCTCTGATTTGTCTCAGGCCACGTTGGATAGACAATGGGAGCTGGGGAGGAGAATGGACGAATTTAAAAAGCTGGGTGCAACCGTACAGCTAAAGTTTCCTGAAGATCATGTATAACAATAAGATGTATAATTTAAAGTCAGTTCAGAAGGCAGATGAACTTTTGGAATGCTTAGGCAAAACTGCAAAATAGTTCAGTAGTGTGTTTTATATTACAATATTATTTATTTTTTTCTTCACTTTTTATTGATTAATAGCTATAGTTATAGTCAAGACCAAGACCCCAATCTTAAGCTTAAAAAAAACAAGCATTGGCATAGCCAATAGGTCTCGCTTTTGGGACCTTATAAGTATTTAGTTATGCAACTGTTGCATGGCTAAACACTTATAAGGTCCCAAAGGCAAGAACTATTGGCTATGGCAATGCTTGTGTATACTGGTACTACTGTTGATAATGCAAGCCGAGTTCACACCATTTCCTTAGATCTCTTAACTGAAACGGAAAAGCTTTGCATTAGTGAATGATATATACAAGTTTGAACATTTTACATATGAATAGAAGTCTTGCCTCAGTGGCAGGCTGCCCTCATTCACAGAGCTGAGAGATGGCGAGACATTGAGAGTGAGTCAACTAGTGAGAAACTGACTCAGTGCGAGTGAGTCAATTAGTGAGAGAGTGATTCAGTGAGAGTGAGTCAATTAGCGAGTCATTGAGATTAAGCCAATTAGTGAGTGAGTCAGTGAGTTAGCCAATGAGCGAGTGAGTCAGTGATAGTGAGTCAATTACTGAGATAGTGAGTCAGCGTTACAGAGGCAATGTGAGTGAGTTCGACTGAGTCAATTTGCGCGAGATAGAGTGAGCCAGTAAGAGTGAGTCAATTAGTGAGAGTGAGTGAGTCAGTGAGAGTGAGGCAATAAGTGAGTCATTGAGAGGGAGTCATGTAGTGAGAGTGAGTCTATTAGTGAGTGAGTCTGTGAGAGTCAGGCTGTGTCAATTAGTGAGAGTAACTCATTGATAGTAACTCAATTAGTGTGAGAGAGAGTCAGTGAAAGTGATTTATTTATTGATAGTGTGAGTCAGTGAGACGGAGTCAAGTTGCGAGTCATTGAGATTGAGTCAATTACTGAGTGAGTCAGTGAGAGTGAGCCAATGAGTGTTATAGTGAGTCAGTGATAGTGAGTCAATTACTGAGATAGTGAGTCAGTGTGAATGAGTCAATTAGCAAGAGTGAGTCATTGAGAGTGATCGAATGAGTGAGCCAGTGAGTGAGTCAAATAGTGCGAGATTGAGCCAGTGAGAGTGAGTCAAATAGCGATAGAGTGACTCAGTGAGAGCGAGCCAATTAGGGAAGTCAGTGTGAGTTAGCCAATGAGAATGAGCCAGTGAGAGCAAGTCAATTAGTGAGACTGAGTGAGAGTAAGCCAATTAGTGTGAGAGTGAGTCATTCAGTGAGAGGGAGTGGGTCCCTGTGGGAGTTAGCCTGTGGGAAGGAGCCTGTGTAAGCGAGCCTGTGCGAGGGAGCCTGGGCGCGAGTTGTAGGCAAAGGGGCTAGGGGTAGAACTACAATAGTGTGTAGCGAGAAGTAGTGTAAAAATGTGTACCTCAAACAAAGTTTGTATCGAGAAAGGAAAGCGCCAAATGCAGATAGTGTTTTACATGTTTCATACAAGAATCACATGTAGATAAGTGTAGAGCGTGTTACCGAGAGACTAACAATTTCAAAGGAAGTGAATTCCTCGTCGTGCAAGCAAACTCGTCTTCGGGGTTGTGTGAGCGAAATCCATCTGGTCAAATAGTACACGAAATGAGAGTTTTGTAAGTACTGTGAGATTTTCATATCTGGCGTTACCAATTGTTTTTTGGGCTAAAAGCCATAATGTTAGGACAACAATGTGAAATGCTGAAATAAGCGTCCCAGTCTGAGGATTAAATGTGAGCCCGCTAACAATACTGTCTAACCTTGCACCCTCGAAAAAGTCCATACTTGTTATGTTTCTGAATGTTTGGAGTTGAATGTAAACTCACTCTGCTCAGAAGGGAAACCTCAATTAAGGAGGAATGTGTCGGTGTGGGTTGTGCTCTCCTGGCGCCTGTGGCCTGTTTCTCGGTAACACGGTGAAACGCAAACCCAGTAATCAGGCAGGATGTCTCTGTCTGCCTTCTGCCCCAGTGGCGCCTCTTGTCTGGTCCCTCTATAACGCTAGAGAATCTTGCATTGTCCAAAAAGGGCTCCTAGTCCCTAAGCAATCATAACGTTTGCAAATGTTGCATTGTCAAAAAAGGGCTCCTAGCTCCGAAGCAAAGCTTTTAATTTAATATGTAGTGTTGCAGTCTAAAGTAACTTGCTCCACTTGGACAACAAGCTGCGTTTAGGGGTGGGGGACGTACAAGCAGAGGCGCCCCAAGGAAGCGGACAAAAAGGGCGGGGGTAGTGCAATGCGAGATGACGCGGGGAGAGAAGGGAGGGGGAAGTGCAGTCAGAGGAGCCTCAAGGAAGCTGACTAGAAGGGAGGGGGTAGTGCAGGGAGAGAAGGGAGGGGGGGTAATACAAACAAAGGAGCCTCAATCTATAAAGCGAATGAGAAGGGAGGGGGGAGTGCGAGCTGAGGAGCCATAAGATGCCAGCTGTGCACGTGCACGCTATCGTGCACTCAAGCTTTAGGCCAGCAAAACACTGTGGGTAGCACATTGAAAATCCCAAATACAAAATGTCTTTCCGAGCCAGCGCATGCGCTGGGCTCAGCAAAACCTAAAAAAAGGGGGGAAGGAAGGGATAAGAAGAAAGAATAGATAAGTAGGAAAAAAAGAAGGGCTAAGGGAAGGAAACCAATCCAAAACCCCAAACATATAAAAGAAAACTGGAGAAACAGTTCCTTAAATGGGGTTATTCGTATATTGCCAACATCACATACATATAGCATCACGTGTATAGAGGGACTCTATGGGTACCCCCGTAGCAGAATCTGGACTATCAGTCCAGGAAAAATGAGGGTAGGGTTCTCCAGGGAGAGAAACAGCGGAAGGGTTCCCGTAGGGCTTGTGAGGGAGCACGGGGTGGGGAGCATGAGGGGAAAAAAAGAGAATAAATAATCCTCATTTGTCATATGGTCTGATTAATTTATATTTATCATATAGGATAGATTGGTTGTTTTTATCTTGGGAGCAGAGTGGTAGGAGATGTATCATCTTAAAACCCCTAGCCTTTAAACCATCATGAACAACAGAACATTTTTAGCCTGGAATGTAAACGGCTTGAGAGTAAAGTCTAGAATGGCAAAAATCATACAATACTTGAAAGATTCCTCCGCTGAGATTATTATTCTGCAGAAGACTTATCTTCTGAAGGAAGAACTGCTGGAAATCTTTAGGAAAGCTAAATGAATTGAACATCTCATTTGTTCAAATCCAAGTGCTAATATTAGAGGCGTAGCCATTTTAATAAAGAATCAAGCTAAGGTTAGAGTGTTGAAATCCCTGACAGACCCAGGTGGGTTATTGTCAGACTATCTATCCAAGGCTTTCTGACGACAGGAGCGGGCTATTATGGACTGAACCATGATGATCCTTCTGTGTTAAAAACTATTTTTTCACATCTTTTGGAATTTCCAGAGCCCATTATCCTGGCGGGCAATTTTAATATCGTTTTCAATCCTTTATTGGATAAATCTCCAAATAGTAAAGCGAATACAACTAAAATCCCGGGCATATTTACAAACAAGGATGGCGCAGATGGGATTATGCGATGTGTGGAGGGAGAGATCGGGCTCTCAGCTAGGTGTTTCTGACTATAACAATAAGTATCATCATAAGTCCAGAATTGACTACATACTGGTTAGCCATGACCTGAGGGGTAAAATCAAGGATCTAGGCTACCCGACTCCACATTTGTCCGATCATGCTGCTGTATACATGGGTTTGGTTCTAGAAGGGAGAGAATGATGCCCAAGGATATGGACTTTCAATCGCTCCTTATTGCTAGATGAGCCTGAAGTAGAGTGTTTATCTCAAGAAACTGTTTTTCTTTAACACAAATGTGGTCTCAGCTGATATCTCTAATCTGGGATGCCTGGAATGCGTTTTTAAGAGGAATAGTTATGAGTAGGGTTAGCTACAAAGATAGGAAGTATAGAGAAGAGGTGACGCAAATAGAGTCTGAGATGAAGGCAGTGGAGATGATCTTAAACAATGAAACGGACTCTGTGAACCTTCAATAACATTTGGCGAATCTCTCAAGCTTGAAAGATCAGTTAGATAATAAAATTCAGTCGAGGCTTACCAAAAAATGGGAGGCTAGTAAACTTGCTCATTTTGAATATGGTGAAGGGGCCAGTAAATTACTAGCTTGGAAAGTTAAAGCCGATAGAGCGCGTAATATAATAAAGCAGATAGAAAATGAAGATCGAAGTGTTTCGGTCTTCACGAATGAAGAGATTGGGGAGGCCTTTTTTCAGGACCTTTATAATGAGGATAATATAGTGGACACTACTAGCGCTAATGAGTGGTTAATGGGAAGTGAGCTTGCCTCCTTAAGCCTCCTACAACGAGAGAACTTAGACCCAGACATAACACAGTTGGAGGTTAGTAAGGCGATTTCTGCATATAAGAAAGGGAAGGCCGCAGGTCCTGATGGGTTGCCCGCAGAATTATATAGATCTTTAGGAGAGGCAATTATTCCAATCATGACAATGCTTTTTAATAAAATCCTCGCAGAAGGTGCCAGGCATCCCATTTCATGGGGAGAAGCCACCATTTCACGGATCCTGAAGCCAGGAAAACATCCAGTGAGTTGTGGATCTTACAGATACATTTCACTTTTAAACACAGACTATAAAGTCTTCACAATGGTTTTAGCAGATAGGCTGGGAACAGTGGCAGGTGGACTACGTCATCCTGACCAGAGGGGTTTTGTGAAAGGTAGGAATCTTTCAAGTCCTACATATGACCTCATAGGCGCCATTGATATGGCTTCAACCTTCTCGCTACCTCTGGCAGCCATTACACTCGACGACACTAAGGCGTTTGATAGAGTAAACTGGGTCTATATTGCCGCAGTATTGAATAGGTTTGGGTTTGGTGCAAAGTTCAGTCGGGCCACTCAGCTCAATTATCGCGACCCCTCGGCTGGACTCTTAGTCAACGGTAAATTGACAAACCCTTTTAAAATCACTAGGTGAACTAGGCAGGGCTGTCCCCTTTCCCCGCTTCTTTTTGATTTATATATTGAACCCTTTGCTCAACGTCTGAGAGCTAGTGTAGGCATTCCACCTTTTAGATTCGGAGAATGGGAAAAGAAGATCGCTCTCAATGCGGACGATGTTTTAATCCTTTCACCCGACCTGGAGACGTCTTTTCCCCAGATCATTAAGCTGGCACAAGATTTTGGACAGGTTTCCGGCTATGAGGTCAATGCGACCAAGACAGACAGACATGGCTTGTCAGCTCCCGATTAAGCGTGAAATAAGATATTTGGGGGTTAGGATTGTTCAAAACATTGGCAAGATAGCAGAGACCAACTTAGTTAAGGTATCTAAAGAATGCCAGAGGCTTATGAAGTCATGGGCTCATCTTCCATTGTCTATCTTAGGTAGGATAAATTTAATTAAGATGGTTATACTTCCCAAAATTACTTTCATTGTTGACACCATTCCCCTGCATTTCGATAAAAGAGATCGATAAACTCCAGCAAGCAATAAATTCATTTGCGTGGGCCTACAAGGCTAGCTTGGAGAAAGCTTAGGCGTAGGAGGGAGAAGGGAGGCCTAACATTACCAGACCTGCTGTATTATGCCTGGGCTTTCCAGATGTCACATTCAAGAAAGCTACTAAAAACACCAGACCACACAGGGACAGGGGTCATGTTCTCCGCTATGTTAAAAGGAGGGGACCTTCCTCGGGAGGGATTTCTGTTCAAATTTGGGGATCAAAAATTCTTCAAGAAGATAAGGCTGAAAGTCCTATTGGGGATTGCT